>NW_024070209.1:9164913-9191613 GCF_014754425.2 Oryx dammah | reverse complement strand
TGTGATGTCCTCGGCGGCTGAGCCCCCTGTTCCATCGTGGGCCCTGAGGTTGGTGGAGCATGGTGCTGGGCTCTGTGGGCAGTGGTGGGGTCCACTCCCGGTTGGCTTGCACCCTTCTCTCTCTCTGCTTCACAAACTCTGCCCCTGTGATTGCAGGAGCGGCCAACTCGACGTGCGGGAGCTCATCTCCCTGTGCCCGCTCCTGCTGCCTACGTCCTCCTCGTTCACTCGCTCCCACCCGCCCCTGCACGAGTTTGCAGACCTCAACCAGCTGACACAGGGTGACCAGGACAAGGTGGCCAGATGCAAGCGCTTCCTCATGAGTTACCTGAACGAGGTCCGCAGCACGGAGGTGGCCAACGGCTACAAGGAGGACATCGACACGGCCCTGCTCAAGCTATATGCCGAGGCCGACCACGACAGCCTGCTGGACCTGCTGGTCACCGAGAACTTTTGTCTGCTGCCCGACAGCGCTGCCTGGCTGGAGAAGCACAAAAAGTGAGTGTCTTTCCATCCCCACCACAGACGCTCCCCAGGGGCTCCCTGCCCGGCCCTTCCCCACCCTCCACCTTCGGATGCTGCTGTGCTACTGATGAACCAGAACGACTTCCGAGTCCCCACCTTCCTCCAGGGACCACCTGTCACCCTTGGGTTCATCAGCCCCATCACAGTCTGCAGACCAGCCGAAGTGGTCTCAGAGACCACTCAGCTCTCATGTCAGTCACTCAGACGGGTCCAACCCTAGGCGACCCCATGGACTGTAGCCCACCAGCCTCCTCTGTCCATGGGATTTCCCAGGCAAGAATACTGGAGTGGGTTGCCATTCCCTTCTCCAGGGGATCTTCCTGACCCAGGGATTGAACCTGCATCTCCTGCACTGCAGGCAGATTCTTCACCATCTGAGCCACCAGGAGAGCCCCTCCATACTAACTCCTTAATGACAGGACGTGCAGTCATGGGCCTTGTGAGTCAGCGCATCATCCCGTCTTCTCCACGTTCCTTCTCGATGGGATTGGCCTGTGCTAGCTGCCACATGTGTGTTGGTAAAATCATAGCTCACTTCAGCCACTGATGACCAGATTGAATAGAGAGGTGGACACCTGGATAAGTATAGATAGAAAGGTGGGCTTCCTGACCCTGTGGACAAAAGGGATCAAACTCTGCCTTTATTACAGGCATGAGCTGGTCAGCACCCATCCTCTTGCTGGCTGACCGCCGGGTACCATGCGGGCCTGTCTGCAGTGATGACCCGACTAGATCAGCTTCATCCTGGGGGCAGGGGTCTAAGCCTTCCGGGCCTGGGCTGGGAGTTTCTTTAAAAATGAGGGTGTTGGGTGCTCCCTGTAAGATTCTCTGTCCATGACCTTTGTTAAGCATGTGACATGGCTGAGGTGCTGGTCAAATCCTGTGGGGACAGGGGCTCACAGCCCAAACCCCGTTCAGATGCAGGACATCACGGGCCGGTGACTGGTCTCCACACAGGCAGTGTCTTCTTCAGCCGTTTCCCCGAGTTTCCAGAATGCACTGTGGAGCAGAGTGATTAATGAAGGAACCAGACAATGCCCTGCCCTCTGGAGGCAGCGCCGCTGCGACTTGGGGCGGGAGGGCCTGGCGAGCCAGTGTAACTCTCGAAAGCTTCCTAGAGAAGAGAAGGGTTCCCAGGGATAGTGTAGTGTCTTTGCTCTTTGAGGGGAGAAGTCTGACAGTCCCTAGGGCAGCTTGCTGGGAGAGGAGGGGTCCAGGAGGGGATGCCCCTAAGAGCTGGGGAGGTGGGAACAGCTCCCGCTCCAGGCAGTTCTGTGTTGTCACTGACCCTGTCCACTTAGAAATGAGAACACAAGGGCCACAGAGGGTGAGCTGCTTGCTCAAGGTCGTACAGTGCATGAGTGATGAAGCCTGGATTGAAACTCAGGGCCCAGGACTCTGGGTGCCCCCTGCCCCTGCCCCCCTGCCCCTCCCTGACCTGTTCTCTGCCATGCCTGCATGCTGTTGGCCTTCCTTGCTGTTCAGAATCCTCCCTTCCAGAATCACACAGCCTCCCTTCCAAACAGTCTTAGTTCCCCGTGATGATTTTAATGGTGACCTCAAGAGATGGGAAATCATACTAGTATTGGAAGTAAATTGTAAAGCAATGCCCAATGCGAGTTTCTGTCATAGAATTGTAGTTTTCCTTTTCAGCTTATCTTAGATTTGAATATGGTCCTTTTTGGAAGTTGATAGGGAATACATTTTCATATGATAAGTAAATAAACAGAGATGGGGGTCTTTTTGCTGCTTGAACTGTATTGCTGATCTGAGTTGAACAGAACATGCGGGGCTGCGGAGAGAGCTGGGGCATCGCTGTAGGGGCGCCACCTGCAGTCTGTGGTCAGGAGAGGGTACCCTGACCCTGTGCTTTCTTGCAGGTACTTTGCTCTGGGTCTGCTCTATCATTACAACCACCAAGATGCTGCTGCGGTTCAGGTGAGTTCAGAGGCTTCTAGGTAATATTGTAAAACCACGTGTAACTCCAAGTTACTTGAAAAAAAAAAAAGAATCACAGCTTGATAGAGACCGCTCTTGCCTGATCATAGCCCTTTTTCCAGAACAAAAGTGACACCGTTTTAGAAAGTGAATTCCCTGAGAAACACCAGCCAAGGATTTTCTTTTCTTTGCCGTTCCATCTCTCTAAAGAACATTGTCAAGATTGAGTTGTTTTTTTTTTAATGTGAGAAAAATAGGATTTCATACTGAGCCACGAGGCCTGTGACACCATTGGCTTATCAGAAATTAAGACTGTGACTAGTAGTTTGTAATTTCTACCATTAATGACAGCAAGTTTTGCAGGCAGCTGAGTTATCTGTCATCTGTGACAAAACTAAAGCTGATTAAGGCCAGTCACTTGCCCGTGGGACACCACTGGTCGGGGGGTAGCTGGGGTCTGAGCCAGTGCTCTGGGCTTTGGCAGGGGTTCTGTGCTCAAATGTCTCACCCTGTCTCTTCTGTCTTTTGCGAGCGGCTGGGAACACAGCAGTGCTCACAAACTCACCAAACATACCTGGTTACTTTGAGAAACTACCATGACAACGTGATTGTGGAATAGGTTAAAAAAAAAAATTTCCCATCAACATGTACCCCCATGGCTAAGAGCAGATTTGGGAGTCTAAGATAGCACTTTTTTTTTTTTAACACCAAGTTCTAAGAATTATAGTTTGCTTTAAATGTATTAATAACATTAGCAGAGCTGCATAGACAGAAATTTACAAAACTGAAGTAATTAGGAATAAATCTCCATCTATGGCAGAATTTTTTTAATGACACGTTTCAATGATTGTGTGAGTAGTTGGGTTTGGGGAATTCAGCACTGAAGAAATTAGTAATATAGAAAACGTTTGTACACTGGTATCAGAATTGCAGCGTTTACACTGCCCACCTGTTTCTTGGGCTTCTTGCTGGGGTATGTTTCAAAGGTCAGTGTGGACAGGTGGGTGAGGTCTGCGGCACAGGGATGATGCAAGATAGGCTCCCAGGCAGCGCCCATCTCTTCCACCCCTCGTGATGCCAACTCATTCTGAGTCTCAAAGTAAGATGCCATCTTCACAGCAGGGAAGTGTCTGAGTGAAATAGCAAAGGCCTTTTTTATGAGAATCTACTGTGAGCCCCGTGCCCATGGGAGTGGGAACACCAGGGCACAGGGTCACTGAAGTGCTGGAAAGCACATCTGAGTATGGCAGCCCAAAAGGGTCTTCAAAATCAGGAGTTCCTGTGATGGAGAAGGTGGAAACGCCTAGCTGATGGATGCAAGTGAATTTCTTCTCTGTCCAAACATTGTCAATGATTATTTTACTTCAGGAAAAGATGCATTTTATAATGCATCCACGTCTCTCCATATTTTATATTTACTACTTGTATTACTGAGGTCTCATTAAGAAAGAAAGAAAGAGAACTTGATGCTTTATGTTCTTGATTTCTTAGACCATGTCCTCTATATTTTTTTCATCTGTTAGAAAAAATTAAATGGACTTAAGCCTTTAAAGTTTGTGTTACCACTCTGAAATATTACAAAGCCAAGTAAGCAAACGCACATCCTCTCTAAGCTAGTTCTAAGCTGTCTGTGCCCTTCCATCCCACCCGTCCTGGCTCCCCCTCTCCAGCTCTGGGTGAGCATCGTGAACGGGGACGTTCAGGACTCCACGCGCTCAGACCTGTACGAATACATCGTGGACTTCCTTACCTACAGCACTGACCCCGACCTCGTGTGGCGGCATGCTGACTGGGTCCTGCAGAGAAATCAGGAGGTTCGTGCTTCAGCAGTGCCTTTACGGGCGGGCGGTGTGTTCAGATGGGCTGGGGAAGTGTCTCCAGACTGGTCACATGGTGGAACTGAGACTTGGGTCCTGACTCATAGAACTCGAAGTCCATGCTTATCAGAGCTATGCTGTGTTTTGGGGTTGTGGAGTGTGAGTGTGTTTGTGTGTGTGTGTGTGTGTGTGTGTGCTTATCAGATCTATGCTGTGTTTTGGGGTTATGGAGTGTGTGTGTGTGTGTGTGTGTGTGTGTGTGTCAGAGTGTGCATGTGTAAGTCCAGGGACACGCTCCCCCGACCCCTACCACCTCTGTAGCATTTCTTGGAAGATAGTGTCGTACTGTGAGCTCCGGTTGACTGTCGAGAGGCAGCCTGGAGATGCTGGGGTCCCTCGCGGGTCATGCACACAGTTTGTCTGGGCGTCTAGAGAACCAAGTTGACTGAATCTTCAGCTGCTTACATCTTCTTTCACTAGCATCCAGCAAGTGACCTCTGTTGTTTCACAGATTGTGGAAACCTGCTACCTATAAATGTTTGGTTCCTTAGTTTCCAACCCTTTTATTTATTTAAGATTTTTTTTTTTTAATGTGAACCATTTTCACAGTCTTCACTGAATCTGTTACAGTATTGCTTCTGTCTTATGCTTGGGGTCTTTTGCCCCTGAAGTGTGTGGGATCTTCACTCCCTGGCCAGGGATTGAACCTGCACGCCCTGCCTTGAAAGGCGAAGCCTTAACTAGACCACCAGGGAAGTCCACCCCCAACTGTTTTAGAAGGCCCAGCTGGAGCTCTGGGTCATTTCCTGTCTCTGTCAGCACTCCATACTGCTCTGGTTTTCTGAATCATCACGGATTTGACAGTGCTTTTACTCAAAGCATGCAGCGCTCACAATAAAGATAAGACGGGGTCTTTGAAAAGCACGATGACCAAATGGCTACTTTTCTTTCAGGTTGGAGTTCAGGTTTTCACCAAGAGACCACTAGACGAACAGCAGAGTGGTTTTAACCCAGATGATATCATCAGTTGCCTTAAGAAATACCCTCAAGCCCTGGTTAAGTACCTGGAGCATCTCGTCACAGAAAGGAGACTGCAGGTGAGGCCCGGCTCTCAGGCCAATGTCGTGCGTTTGCGAGGGCCCCATGGGGACCTGAACTTGGCCAATGGGTCTAACTGAACGTCTTATGTTCCTGGCGCTCAATCTATACTTGTGGGAGGTCAGAGAGGGAACCAGACATTTGTGAAAGAGACTGGAGGCCCAAGTGGCTTGTTTTCACCCTCCACCTCTGGTCCCTTCCACTTTCATTTTTCTTCTTTGTTTTTCTTCCTTGTTGTTATTCTTAAAGGAAATGAACGAAGCTTCCCTTCTTTGGAGGCAGCTAAATCTTGTGGGCCTTACCTAAATCCTGTGGCCCTTCTCAGAATGAGATACTTTCCCCTAGATTCTATTTCATTCTATTTATTATTTTTTCGGCTGCATTGGGTCTCAGTTGCGGCACGTGGCATCTTCCTTGTGGCATGCGGGATCTTTCCCGTGGGCTTAGTTGCCCCCCAGCATGTGGGATCCTAGCTCCCTGACTAGGGATCAAACCTGTGTACCCTGAATTGGAAGGTGAAGCCTTGACCACTGGACCCCAGGGCAGTCTCCCATAAAGTTTTTATTCAGCTCCTCCGTCATGCTTTCTGAAAGCTTTCTCGCCAGTACTTGCATTCTGTTGACCTGGAGCCCCTACTCACGTCACACATCCGGCCTCCTGCACACGCTGTCCGGGACGCGGGTGGGGTGGTCTCCGGGCTGCCGCACACGCTGTCCCGGCCGGGGTTGGGTGGTCTCCGGGCTCCCACACACACTGTCCCGGCCGGGGATGGGTGGTCTCCCTGGCTCCCACACACGCTCTCCGGGCCGGGGGTGGGGTGGTCTCCGGGCTCCCGCACACGCTGTCCCGGCCGGGGGTGGGTGGTCTCCCCGGCTCCTGCACACGCTCTCCGGGCCGGGGGTAGAGTGGTCTCCGGGCCCCCTGCACATGCTGTCCGGGCCGGGGTTGGGGTGGTCTCCAGGCCCCCGCACACGCTGTCCGGGCCGGGGGTGGAGTGGTCTCCAGGCCCCCACACACACTCTCCGGGCCCCCTGCACATGCTGTCTGGGCCGGGGTTGGCTGGTCTCCGGGCCCCCACACACACTGTCCGGGCTGGGGTTGGGTGGTCTCCGGGCCCCCTGCATGTGCTACCCGTCTGCTCGCCCCCTTCCTGCAGAAGGAGGAGTACCACACGCACCTGGCCGTCCTCTACCTGGACGAGGTGCTGCAGCAGAGGCCCTGCACCCCCGACAAGGATGCAGAAGCGACCGAGACGCAGGCGAAGCTGCGACGCCTGCTCCAGGAATCTGATCTCTACCGAGTCCACTTTCTGATGGGTGAGTGGACACATGTAGCCTCTGTGGATAAACGTCACAGGGTTGAGGGGGACGAGGGGGCGGTCCATGAGCCTCCGTGGCACCAAGTCAGCCTCCGGGAGGCCAGGGGCGCCTGCTGTCTGTCCTCTGCCCATGGACAGGGCCCTTTAGCCAATGACCCAGAGGCTGCCCAGGGTGCTGGGAGGTCTGTGTATTCGCTGAGCAGAGCTGCTTTGAACTTGCTCACTCGGCTTTGAAGCCCTCGGATCAGTTCCTTCTGAGGCTCGGGCTGTGACCATGACTTTGCTGGCTGGCACTGCCCCCAGCAGCCCGCTCGGCCACTCCAGGCTGGGAGGAAGGCATCCTTCCTGGAGGGGGTCCAGTTTTCACTTTCTCCAGGGCAGGGACCGCAGTGTTCGTGTCATCTGGCAGAGTGAACTGTCTCCTGCTCTATGGGCACCATGGGATTTCCAAGTTGTCCTTACTGGGTTAAAATATTTCTCTTTAGCAGCACTTAACTCTAGTTTTTGACCATTAGCTACAGTCCTTTCTCATGGTTCATGGGAGGTGTGTCCTGTATAGACCCCACAATTGAACTCATAGACACTACACCATCACGCCTGGCAAACCACTGGCCACATGTTTCCATCCATACATAACCTTGTTTATGTGTGTTCTGTGGAAAGATACTTTATTTAATGTATAGTGTTGATTCACTGACACTGCCCTCATGGCCAGAAAGTAGTACATGCTCAGGCCTGGATGATGTTCCCGTGAAGAACTTTGTCCCAAGGCATCTGGCAGTCCTCCTGTACCTAGACACCCCCAAACTCTGCTACCCAAGGCGGTGTCCAGGTAGCCAGAGTGGCGGTGTTTAGGGGTGTCTGGGCAGCCTGGGGGACTTCCCAGTGCCTCAGCAGTAAAGAATCTGCCTGCCAGTTCAGGAGACACAGGTGTGATCCCTGGGTCGGGAAGATCCCTTGGAGGAGGAAATGGCAACCCACTCTAGAATTCTTGCCCAGGAAATCCCATGGACAGAGTAGCCTGGTGGGCTACAGTCTGTGAGGTCGCAGAAGAATTGGACACGACTGAGCAGCTGAGCACAGGCAGCCTGGGTGGTGGCATCTCGGGGTTTCCATGTAGCCAGAGTTGCTTTGGGCACTCTTAAGCTCACGGTGCTGGCGGGCAGGTGCAAGGCTGGATGTCCCCCGCCTGGCACGGGCGCTTCAGTCCCTCACTGGCAGGTCCCACCCCGCAGACAGGACCCGGGGCGCCGGGCTGCCCCTGGAGAGCGCCATCCTGCACGGGAAGCTGGAGCAGCATGAGGAGGCATTGCGCATCCTGGTCCACGAGCTGGCGGACTTCCCGGCAGCGGAGGACTACTGCCTGTGGCGCTCTGAGGGCCGCGACCCACCCTACCGCCAGCGGCTCTTCCACCTGCTGCTGGCCGTCTACCTGGGGCCCGGCCCTGCTGCACCCGCGCGGACCGTGGCTGCCGTGGACCTGCTGAACCGCCACGCCGTGGAGTTCGACGCGGCCCAGGTGCTGCAGCTGCTGCCGGGCACGTGGTCAGTGCAGCTGCTCCGCCCCTTCCTGATGGGTGCCGTGCGGGACAGCATCCATGCCCGGAGGACCACGCAGGTGGCCGTGGGCCTGGCCAGGTCTGAAAACCTCATCTACAAATATGACAAGGTGAGAGCCCGGGCCTCCTGGGTGAGACGTTTAACATTGATGTTAGGCCTGGAAAAACAGTCTTGTTCCGTTTTCTTCTCTATGACTTTAACACAGGGCATGTGTGAGTTACTCACACAGACACGGGTGTGGGAGCCAGGCTGGCAGCGGTGAGGTTGGGGCAGTCTCCCGCCCTGCAGACACCAGCGATCAGGAGAGCAGAGGGAGGTTGTGGCCAGGCCCCAGTCCACACTGGAGGTCACGGTGTCACTCCCATCCATCCAGCACATCCTCCGTGCAGAATTGGCTGTTACTGTTCCCTTTCACAGAAGGGGGAGCAGGGACGTGGGGTGTCACAAAGAGCACACAGGAGCCAGGTGTGGACCACAGGCCAGTTCAGAGCCCCATTCTTCCTCCTGTCTCCATCCTCCAGGGCCTCGGTAACAGATAAGAGCGAACCCCACAGGCCAGGGGCTCAGATGACCCACAAACAGTTCTCCCTGTCTGGAGGCTGGAAGCCTGGAGTCAGGGTGCCGACTGATTCAGTGCCTTGTGAGGCCCCGTCCTTGCTATGTGCACACGGCCAGGCGTGGGCACCAGTCTCCTCTAAGGGCCCTGCAGCCATCATGGGGGCCCCGCCTCCAAACACCATCCCACTGGGGGTCAGGGCGTCCAGGTGGGGAGAGATATGGGCATTCAGTCCATAGTAGCCCCAGCTCATCACAGGCTCCTCTCTGGTGAGGCCCGTGTGCCCTGCGGCCGGCAGGATGTCCCTCCAGAGCAGGAATCTGCAGTTTTCTCCCACTCGGAAGACATCCTTGACCTCCCCCAGTGGAGAAGCTGAGGTCTGGAGGATCTGGCCTCCCTCCTCTGACCTGTCCTTGCCCGTCTCACTGTTTCCAGGACGTGCGGAAGGAGCAGTGGGCCTGCCTGCCGTTCCATACATACAGCCCTCATATCCACCGGTTCCTCTGCCTGTGTCCCATCTCTTCCTTTTATGCCTGGTGAATACCTCCTTGAAACCCAGGCTAACCTCTCTCCCTGTGAAGCCTTCCCATCCCTCTAAGCAGACCAGCACCCCGTGTGCTCACCCAGTGCGACGCCTGTGCTGTCCCTTCCCCTGTGAGGCTTTGGGTACTCCGAGGGCAGGAGCTTCCTTTACTGATCTCCGTATTCCTGAGCCAAGGCTGGTGTCGTCTTGACGGCATCAAATGTTTGTTGAATGACTAAAGAAACTAACAAATATGGTGATTCTCTAAGCCACCAACAGGCTGACTTGTTGGGTTTCCTCTCGTGAATTGTGCAGAAAGCGTTTTAACTTGGACTCAAGCCCTGTGTTTCAGACCAGAAATGATAAAGTTGTATTAGTTTCATTAGTTACCTTTAAAGAAAGAAAATTAAGTGTCCTGGGACAGGTCATGAATGTGCTATGGATAGACCATGTGGCTTTGACCACGTCTCTTATCTGGCCTCACTTTTCTGGTGTGCAGACAGGGATAGCAGGAATTAGATGACTTTCTTGGCCTTGTCAGTGTTAACGCCCCATGACTGCATAATGACTTTTTGGAAAGCATCAGGGCTCAGAGAACGTTTGAGAGAGGATCTTGGTGAGCAATGCCTCAACCAGAGAAGAAGCAATTACTTTTGTAAAATAAGAAGGCAGTTTTGTAGCTTTTTTGATTTTTCTAGTTCCTGAGGATAGTTTTGTTTATTTTCACTGCTGAGATTCTGTTTCCAGAAATTGATGTTCAAGCTGTCCCCACCAGGGATGACTTTAATAACTACCCAGGGGGCGATGCTCGTCAGCTCTGAAAACTGGTCACAGACATCTCCATCTTTTCTTTCTTTCTGCAGATGAAGCTGAAAGGAAGCTCCGTTCAACTCTCAGACAAAAAGCTTTGCCAGATGTGCCAAAACCCCTTCCTCGAGCCCGTGTTCGTTAGGTACCCCAACGGCGGTCTCGTCCACACCCACTGTGCGGCCAGCAGACACACAGAGCCCAGTTCCCCGAGCACGGGGGCTCGGACTTGAAGAGGCAGGGCCTTGGGCCCTCACCTAGCCTGCCGGGTGTGCAGACAGGAGGCTGTGACTGTGCTCTGTCGGCCGTCACTGGGTGCTGGGGGAATCTGGTCCACGGGAAACAGGCTGCAGCCAGCCCCCTGCCTCGGATGGAAATGGACAGTCCCTCTAGTAGAGACGTGCCAGGTTTCCGCATCCAGGGACATCGCTGCCCACAACAGACGTTTGCTCCCTGAGGAAGTGAGCCTTTCTGTACAGCCCAAACAAGTCAGACCCCCTCCCCTCGCCCCTATCTGTAGACACGGGTCCGCACTGGAATCGTCTGCTCCAGAGTAACAGCGGTGATCTCATCCTGGTCGGTGAGTGGCTGGAGAACCCAGCTCTCCATCCTGATTGCCCGCCCACCGGCCACACCTGGGCTCTGCCTCTGCCCTGCAGGATGGCTGACCTTTGTTCCTTCCCACTTCCCATCTGTCTCTCAGCCCCCAAAAGATCTGCCTGGGTACCCCACCCTTCCTTTTGGGGTAAATTCGTTCCCTTCTGGCTGTCTCGAGAGTGACGCTCTGAGAAGCCGCGGACGCACCTGGAAGAGCAGCTCTTGGGTCTGGAGTCATCGGCAGGGATGGGAACCCACGATGTGTGGCCTGCTGGTTTGAAACTCCACGATTCACATGGTTGAGCAGAACCTTTTATTTGAAGTTCTGTCCTCTTCGTGATTTTTCTCTAGTTTGGAAATTCACCCATCATGTTCGCTAGGGACGGTTTTTCTTATGAAAACATATCCACCCTTGATCACTTGGGAAATTAAAAGGGAAAGCTGTGAGCACAAGCCGGGTGTGTTTGCTGGGGCTGCTGGTGGTCGCCTCCACTCTGGGTGGGCTGGGCTGTGGGTGACAGCTCCTCCTGCACTGGGGGGTCGTCACCCTTCCCAGGGGAGCGCCACCCCCTACAAGGAAGCCCAGGCAGGCTGCCTTACCTCCCAGCACTTTACACGCCTGCCCTGTGGCTTCCCAGACACACAGGACAGAAGTCTCTCACAACCTCAGCACCACAGGCCCGCATCCGCTCCTGCCTCTCTGTCCAGCATCTCGGGGAAGCTGACACTGTGGTTACTTCACTGCCCTCCTCTGAATTTCTTCCTGCTGATGACTGACCGACCATCAGGGACTAAGAAGAAAGATGCCATGACCCCTACCATGAAGCTTGGCAGATACGCATCAGCCTGTGTGTGTGACGGGAGGACCCTCAGACCTGGCCTGTGTCCTCAGCCCAGGCCTTACGGACCAGGTGTAGAACTCACCCACCTGTAGAAAGGCTCTGTACTAATAACCGTCCGTGTTCTCATCCCTCTTGTGATTCGAAGGGGCTGGGAAGCACAGGCACCCACGCACCTTCCCAGCTGTGTCTCAGTCTCTATAAAGAGTCAGTGATGAAGAAGTTCTTGCAGCTCGGCCGTGTGCTGTGTGCAACACTAGCAATCAAAGCCGAGCCACGAGTCTTGCCCTGCAGGTGGCTGTGAAGGCATGGTCATGTTGCTGGGGACGTTATCCTTACGGCTCGTGAGTTTGGGTTTATCCCTCAGAGAACGAGCAGCCAGGACACAGAATTCTGCACTTCTGAAGGCACTGTTTCTCTCCACAAGATGGGTACAATCCTGGAAAAGCCTCCTGGTTCCTAACTCGGGGGCACAGGTCTTTCTTTGCTCCACACTTTGATCGATATTTTGACGTTTGTTATCCTTTAGAAAAATGGAACTAAAGTTGAACAGTTTTCTATCTCTACTGAGCCCTCAAATGCAGCGGGATTCTGTGACCCTGTTGCTGAATTATAAAAACCTTGCTTCTCTATTCAACGCCCCCACCGACCAGGCCCCTTTCTCAAATTATATTTTTAAAAGTTCGTGGTTCTTTGCAGAGGCCTGCTCTTTTGTGATCGTGCCATTGATTAGAGGAATTAGAACCGTCACTCGTTCCTTTCCTCCCTGGATCAGTTTGGTGTCACCTACCTAGTTAAAACAGCGCGAAGTGGACACAGCTGACATTAATATTCTCTGGGCAAGACTTTAATTTCATGAACTGTTAATCTGCTGTCGCTTATCAGGCATCCCCGTGGGAGGGTCGCGTGGGCTATGGAGCCTTGGGCCTGCGCTCCGAGCTGACAGGACCCGGGGTGTGCTTGAAGGGGATCCGGGGGCCTTGGGTCCCACCCTCAAGTCCCTGCTCGTCACTCAGCCAGGGTGGCCTGGGCTTCCTGCTCGCCCTCCTATGGAGACCTGGCCCTTTACCCTTTAACCCCTGGATGGGTCCGAAATAGACAAGATGTACAAATGTAAACTTGTTGATTTTATTAAAAATCCTTTTAATTCTTTGTTCCTCCTGTAGTTGTTTTTTTAAATAAAACTTGTCTTGGTGAGAGGATGGTTTCCACCCCCAGGGCATCTAGCCTAAGGGGGTCCTAGAACTTAGTCCTCAGCCCTGGTGGCCCCTCCCAGCTCCATCAAGGACTTGTATTGGCCGCCTCGCAAATCCTTAGGTGTTACTTCACTAAATTGTAAGCAATGCACTTCTGTCTCCCGAAAGTCTTTGGGTGCTCCTGGAAACCTTAAGGGCTTTGGATTCATCCTGCCCTGCAAAGTTCAACAAAGGAGATTTCTGGTAGTACTTCTCTGACAGGTAACCTTTAGCCAAATACTCCTAAAGAAACTTTCTGCCCTTCGGTTTCTAGCCCTGAATAGGTTCAGAGGATATTTGTGTGTGTGTGGTCGCCAAGTCATGTCCAGCTCTTTGCCACCCCAAGGACTACAACATGCCAGGCTTCCTTGTCCTTAGCTATCTTCCAGTGTTTGCTCAAATAATGTCCATCACAGTCTCATCCTCTGTCACCCACTTCTCCTGCCCTCAATCTTCCCCAGCATCAGGGTCTTTTCCAGTGAGCTGGCTGTTCACACCAGGTGGCCTAAGTATTGGAGCTTCAGCTTCAGCACCAGTCCTTCCAATGAATATTCATCATAAGGAAGCCCCCAGATCGATTTCTAAATTTTTTCAATACAGTGCTGTTGAAGTTGTTGTTTGATCGTTAAGTAGTGTATGACTCTTTGCAACCCCATGGACTGTGGCCTGCCAGGCTCCTCTGTCCACGGGATTACCCAGGAAAGAATACTGGAGTGGATTGCCATTTCTTTCTCCAGGGGAACTACCAGACCCAGGGATAGAACCTGTGTCTCCTGCATTGGCAGGCAGATTCTTTACCACTAAGACACCATGGAAGCCCAAGTTGTGGAAGAGTATAATCTAAACTTTGCAAAAAAAAAAAAAAAATCTACTTTTAATGTAATTTTCTTAAACTAGAGAATCTTCAACTTTGGGTAAAAAAGAGGTTTCATTCTACAACGAGAAAATTACCTCTATAATAATTTTTTTTTAAGTCAGTAGGTATTACTTTTAAAACTTGTCTTAAACCTAGGGAACATTCATTCATAAGGATGGCAAGTACGCTATTCTCTTACACAATCTAAATCTAAACTTTAAAGTATAGCATCACCTTGTGTCTAGTTAAGAAGCTGCCTATACCTGCTTATTGCGTCGCTTGAGAAGGGAAGACTCAAGGAAAACGGAGAAGGGAGCCAGAGAGTGAAAAGGCTCTGAGGGCAGGAGAGGGTATAATAGAGATTTTACAAAGGTATAATGGAGATTTAGACGCTGGTGGACGAAAGTTGGGTGGAATATCACCCTAGGAGAGCAAGGGCGACCCCACGAGTGACCACACTGAGTGTGGCCTGAGCGGATGCACCTCAGCTGCCTGCTTCCCGGGAGCCTGGACCGCCTAATTCCCAGAAGGCCCCGCCAATCCGAGCCGGTGGCAGCCTTGGGGAGTCAGAGCCTCCTGCCTCCCACACTGTTTCTCCCTTACCCCTCTGCACGCCCGGCAAGCAAATTAGGTCTTTGCACTTTTCCTTGTGCATTTCTAAAATTATTCAGTCCTGTTTGTCTTTTATGGAGAGGTGCCTGACCCTCTCTTCACGGTTTAATAAAACATTCGAAGTCGTCATGACACCGCAGCCAAACGCCGTCAGGAGGGGAGACGATGGCAGCATTTCAATGAGGGAGGAAATGAGAAACGAGTCCCCAGAGGACACTTCATAAGGAGCAGCAAACCTGTCTTTTCAAACACGCTTCTGAAAACGAGATTGGCTGTTTTTTTTCCAGCTGGGATGGTTGGTGAAGGGACAGCGGCTGCCAGACCAGAGGCAGCAGGAGGGAGCCAGGGGAGCTGGACCATGCGGATCCCGGGAAAGCAATCATCCTTACCACCCCACCCTTGGGGCTTGTTAGGAGTTTACCTGGACACATCCAGCCTGAGCTGGTGTATTGGCACCCTCAGATTCCTGATGCCGAAGGTAACGTTCCAGTCACATCTGAGTGTTTCTCATTCGGACGAGTTCTTTCTGTTCCCATCAGACTAAGTAGGAAAATGCCCTGTGAGCTGCAGTCTTTCCCTGGTTCCCTTGGAGCTAGGCACGCTCCAGCACCTCTCCTAATTCTAGAGCACCTTATCCCCGGCTCCTCCAGGACCGCAGGGCAGACAGTGGAAGGTGAATTAGGACTGCCTGGGGCAGTGAGTGGCCTTAGATGCCCACCCCAAATAATGCATACGTGTGCATGCAAGTGCACGCTCACACACTCACAGAAACACACACACACACACACCATGCTCTTGTGTTCCAACATCTTTCACCAGGCCAGTGCGCTCAAACTGCTCAAGAAAAGGGAGGGCTAGAGACCCTAGGGGGAGGTTACATCCAGATCCTATAAGAATGAAGAAGCAGTGGTCACCCTGTGGGCAGCAGGGAAGGAAACGAGAGCTTGCTATTTACATAGGATTTTAGGACAAAGTTCACTGAAGGCTCATCGAGGCTGGAGGGAATCATGAAGGGGGCAAAATGAAAGTCAGAGGTGAGGGACTTCTCTGGAGGTCCAGGGGTTCAGAATCTGCCTTCCAAGGAAGAGGATGCAGGTTTGATCCCTGATCCGGGAACTAAGATCCTGCGAGCCATAACTACTGAGCCTGTGTGCTATAGAGCCTGTGCTCCACAACAAGAGAAGCCCGCTGCCACAAGGAAGACCCACCACAGCCAAAAAAAAAAAAGAAAGTCAGAGGTGAAACTAACTGTCTGGAATTACTGAGCAGGGTGGAGAGTTTTATCAAAACCGTGGGTGCTGCCTTGGGACCCCTACTGCTGAATCTCCCATTGGTCATCTAATCAGTAATGTCCTTCAGTCGTTGCAGCTCCGTTAACGGCTTACAGGTTCCAAGAAGTGATTGTGTCTTAGGAGATGTTTGACCCCAGAGTCCCGGCTTGCTATCATGGCCCTGGCGCTAATTTTGGCAAGAACACAGCCTTCTACACGGAAAGAGCAATAATACTTTATTTAAAATATATACAAAATTATTACTTTGAAACATATATATTACTGTCCAACACACATCATATAACACTGATTGATGTAAATTTTGGTGCCTTCATTCATTAAGTTTGGGGGTTTCTCTTTTACTCAAGGCTCCTGAAGAACATTCTCTTAAACGGCCACCGGAGGGGAGGTACCCAGAGGCTTGGTCCCTGTGGCAGGCGGGCTTGCGCTCGGACACCACCAAGGCCATGCAGCTCTGCCTCGTGGGGACTGAGGGCAAACCCTGACCTTGCTGGGGGCTGAGGACACAGACATGAGGGACACACCTCAATCAATCACACACCAACTGCCCATCTTCAATCAACCTCTCTCTCTCTCATCTCTCTCTCTGTCACCTTTCTCTCCCTCTCTGAGTATAAAAGGGTCTAGGGGCTCTGGGTCTGTGTATAAAAGGAGGGTGAGGTTGGTGAGAAAAGTGCCAACTATTTTCTGGAAAAGAACTCCTCTGGGCTTAGAGGAGTGTAAACTGTGTTATCCTTTCTTGCTTCTGTCACAGGAAGAGAATAAGGAGCTAGTCTGGTGATACAACATTGGAAAGGAAATGAGAAGAAATACACTCAGGGGAGCATCTGTGTTCTTGCGCCAAATGTGAGTTCTGATTATCCTGAGATAACCCTGACATCTGCCTCCAGGCCCAGCCCCTGCCTCATTCACCAGCCCCTCCCACTGCCCACCCCCAACCACACAGTGCCTTGCACCTCTTAGGCACTTAATGATAGATGAACGCAGGCGGGGGGTGTGGTGTCTACGTGTGGAAAACATATGCATTTTAGAATCAGAGTGTGTGAGAGGTGGTGGGGACCTTGGAGACCTTCTAGACCTGCTTCCTCAGGGATGGGGAAACCAAAGCCCAGAGAAACTGAGGAGAAACCAGCAAGGTCACATGACTAGTTTCTAACTGAGTTGGGCTTGGAATCATGTTTTCTACATTTCTTTTTAAATCTCCCACTCTCTTCAGATCTGAAAGTGTAAGGACAGGCCACAGAACCAACCGTGTGCCCTGAACTCAGGAAAGTCACTCCCAGCAGTGGAAGCTCCTGGTGATAACAGTGGCCCAGGGAGTAGAGGCCCAGTAGCCGGGACAAGCAGAAGGGTCCCCTCCAAGCATCTGCCCTCTGGATCTCGGTCCTGCCTGGGCTGGGGGACCGGGGTCCCAGGGTCCCGGGCAAGTGGCACAGGCTACAGCGGTCAGACCCCTGCAGCCCTGAGTGAGGTAGAGGAACACAGAGGTCGTGGAGGCAGCCCAGTGGGGGTCGTATTCCCGCCGCTGTGACGGGGTGATGTGGCGGGCCTCAGGGCATCACGAGAAACATGTAAACAAAGCCCCCAGCCACTTCTGAGACTGAAAGCAAGTCAACACAAGTACTGACTGAAAAGATGAATCAACAGGACAAGGCATGTGGTACCCGCTCATTGGTCAGATGGAAGGAGGGCCAGGTGGGGCGGGGCAGGAAGCAAGAAGAAGAGAAGGGGCAGGGCTGTCGCTGCTGGCCCAGAAGTGGCTTCAGGTGAGGGGGCCATGGCGGGGAGGAGGGTTGAGGACATGCATGAGCACTGGGGTGGGCTTCTCCTCTCAGCTGAGCTGCCCTTGAACATTCTCTGGGCTTCGAGCCACCAAGGTCTCCCCTGTGTCACACGGGAGCTGAAAAGCCCAGGGCCCCTCTGCCTCCTTTGTGACTTTGGTTTCCAGAAAGAATGGTTTGGCATCACCCCAAATGCAAATCTGACCAACATAAAGAACTCTGCATGCTTCCACGATGCACACACAGACACAAACGCCTGTGAAGGATGCTGGCACCCCAGACAATGCCTGACCATCCAGAGATGGATGCACTGGGGTTTCACACATCAGAACAGGGCACCCGGGTGTCTCCAAGGCAGGCCTGGAGAGGGCTCTTTAGACAGAGCCTTCCTCCTGCCACTCAGCCAACCTCCCTCCTGCTCTCCTTCCTCCCTAACTTTCGGCCCCACTCCAGCATCACTCATAGCTCAGTTGGTAAGGAATCTGCCTGCAATGCAGCAGACCCGGGTTTGATCCCTGGATCAGGAAGGTTCCTTGGAGAAGGAAATGGCAACCCACTCCAGTATTCTTGCCTGGAAAATCCCATGGACAGAGGAGCCCGGGAGGCTACAGTCCATGGGGTCGAAATAGTCGGACACGACTGAGAGACTAAACCGCCACCACCTGCATCACTGCACGCATCTCCCCTTTGGTCCTGATGGCCTTCGGGTTTCCAGCAGACCCGCGCTGCTGTTCTGCAGCAAGAAACAGAAATAATTCATCGTGCAAACGCGGGAGCCCGTTTCCCTGGTGACAGGCGGGTCCCTTTGTGCTAAGCGCTGACTGCTCGGGAGTCCCAGGAAGTCAAGTGGGGGGCAGATGGGGGCTATTGCTCGCCCCTCCCCTACACCGCGGACTGGTTCTCCGTGCACGCATACACTGTGCTCGGCTGGATTCGCCTCCGGATCCGCTCAGGCACTTTGGGGAGGATCTGGAAGGTGGGGGGCAGCAGCTCCAGACAGGCCTCGCGGAACTTCTTGATCCGCCAGCAGTAGACGATGGGGTTGAAAACGGACTTGAGGTAGCTGAGTCCCAGCACGCAGGAGCTGGTGGCGTAGAAAGAGGGGCCGCAGTAGAAGCGCCGGCTGAACACGGACAGCAAGCTGTACACCGAGTGCGGCAGCCAGCAGAGCGAGAAGCCCACGAAGAGGATCAAGATGGTGGTGAAGGCCTTGGTCTTGAAACTCAGGTCCAGGCTGGCCTGCTGCTGCTGCCGCCGGAGCCGCCGCAGGCAGGCGCGGGGCAGCCGGCGCAGGTCCAGGCGCTCGGACTGGTTGTGCACGCGCACCGCGTTCTTGCGCACCGCGTGCAGGACGCCCAGGTGGGCGCCGAGCATCACCGCAAAGGGAACGAAGAAGGCGGCGCCCACCAGAGTCAGCACGTAGGCGCGGCCGGCCGGGAGTTCGGTATAGCCCAGCACGCACTGTGGGGCCCGCGCCGGCACCTCTACCAGCGTCCAGCCGGCCAGCGCCGGCGCCGAGACGCAGAAGGACAGCGCCCAGGACGCGGCGATGATCACTTTGGCTCGGCGGGGATTCAGCCGGTCCTGGCGCTGCGCGATGATGAGGAAGCGGTCCACGCTGACGATGAGCAGGATGGACACACCCTCCAGGACGAAGAACCAGTAGAGCGCGGCTGAGAGCCGGCAGAAGGAGTCCCCGAAGTGCCAGCGGACAGTGATGAGGGTGACGGCCGTGAAGGGCAGGCAGCACAAGCACAGCATGATGTCCGAGAAGGCCAGCGTGGCCAGCAGCAGGTTGATGGCGGAGCGCATGGTTGGCCTCCGGTACACGATGATGCAGACCACCGCGTTGCCTAGGAACCCCACCACGACCATCAGCATCATGAGGACCGCCAGGGACATCCTGAGCGTGGCAGGCGGCGGGGGCACCCTAGAGTCCCCCTCGTGGCTCCCGTTGGGCAGCAGGTATTCGTAGGTCTCAATGGACGATTGGTTACAGGCCATCGTGGAAGAGGTCCTGGCGGTGAGCAGAAGCGGGACAGGAGGGGCCTCAGCGATTTGGGGGCTGCATGTTCCTCCCGCTGGTTTGGGTCTCCGGGGCGCAGGAAGGGCTGGGAGGAGCCTGTCTTTAGGAGCAACTGGCTGGGACGTGCGATTCATCAATCATAGCCTCATCGTCTCCGTGACAACTGGCTGTGCAACTTCCTGCGCTCTGGATGGCCTGGAGCAAAGAAGCAGGGAAGAAAAGGGGGTTAGACCTTCCAAGCACGTGTGGAATAGAACAGTTTGTTTTTTTTTTCCCCCTTTACAGGTATTTTCAGCATCGGAGTGGAGATGACTCACTTATTTACCACTTGGAACAAGGCTGGGTCTTCACAAGTATGACAAGCCTTGTCATATCAGCTGGGAAACCTAATCAGACCCACCTTGTGGGGGACCAGAGTTTGTAATCAACATTTCCATAATCAGCATTTATTTAATACTACATCCTAAATACATCCTAAAGAGAATCAACCCTGAATACTCATTGGCGGGACTGATGCTGAAGCTGAAGCTCCAATACTTTGGCCACCTGATGTGAAGGGTCAACTCATTGGAAAAGACCCTGATGCTGGGAAAGACTGACAGTAGCAGGAGAAGAGGGTGCCAGAGGATGCGATGGTTGGATGGCATCACTCAATGCACATGAGTTTGAGCAAACTCCAGGAGATGGTGGAGGACAGGGATGCCTGGTGAGCCGTCCATAGGGTTGCAAAGAGTCGGACACGACTGAGCAACTGAACAGTTTATTAACCTGAATTATAAGCACCCTGATCCAGTGGAGCCTGGCATGAGGCAGTGCTGGAGGAGAGCCAGCTTCGAGAGGGCAGGGCTTTGTCTGTGTTGTTTGCTGTGTCCCCAGCAGAGAGGATGCTCAACAGAAACTCTGTTGAGTAAATAAATGTTAGTGTATGCCGCCACTCTGCTTAGCCTTTTTGCTGTTTAGCCAGTCAGTCATGTCTGTCTCTCTTGCGGCGCTGTAGGCTAAAGCCCGCCAGACTCCTCTGTCCACGGGATTCTCCAGGCAAGGATACTGGAGTGGGGTGCCATTTCCTCCTCCGGGGGATCTTCCTGACCCAGGGATCCAACCTGCATCTCCCGCATTGCAGGCGGGTTCTTTACTGCAGAGCCACCTGGGAAGCTTGTTTGACCTTAAGCAGCTGTAAGAAACAATCCAGCAGGATCACATGTCTTCTTCCCCGAGTTTCCACCGTGGTAACACTCCAGGTAACTGCGGTGCTGCCAGAGTGCTGGGCTTCCCTGGTGGCTCAGATGGTGAAGAGTCTGCCTGCAGTGCAGGAGATGCAGGGTCAATCCCTGGATTGGGAAAAATCCCCGGGAGGAGGGCATGGCAACCCACTCCAGTATTCTTAAGTCTGGGAAATCCCATGGACAGAGGAGCCTGGAGGGCTACAGTGCATCGGGTCACAAAAGAGTCGGACACAACTGAGTGACTGATCACACCACACACACACACAAGTATATAATAGTTGGGGTAAGAACCCAGCCTGGGATTCAGATAGATCCTACCTACTGGATTGATTTTGTTTCTTAATTTCTCTAAGTCTTTGTTTCTTTGCCTGTGCCGTGCCCCCCAGGGAGGGCTGTCACAGGGCGCACAGGAGGGGGACTGGCCCTCAGTGCTGGGAGCAAGGCCAGCAGGTCACTGCCCTAGTTGCTCTTTCGTTTTCTTCTTGTACCTGAGCTTTTATTGAGAGACTGTTGACATATCACACGTGTCAGTTTAAGGTGATGATGTGATACACATATATACTGTGAAGTGACGCCCACAGTACAGTTAGTTAACAGCTCCATCTCTTCATGTTATTATTGGTTTTGGGGTGTGTGTGTATGTGGTCATGAAATTACGACTTACACTCTTTACAGCAAATTTCAAGTGTATAATGCAATCTTGTGAATTGTACTCACCATGCTGGACATTATTCACAATATCCAAGGCATGGAAACAAGCTAAATGTCCATTGATGGATAAATAAAGACATTTTCGTGTATATGTGTGTGTGTGTAATGGAAGCACTTGTGAATTATTAAACAAGATATCATTTATTATATACTTTATTTTAAAATTACCTAAAAGGATAAAGCAATTTAAAAATATAAGACTTAATGAGCCAACAATTTGACTCAATTTTCTTTTTATAGGCCCAATCTTTATTTCCCCTGAGAAATAAATGTTTCATAATTTCAGTAAAAAGATTGTTGCAGCAGAGCATGTAGGTGACTGAGTTGGCCATGGAACCAGGAGGGGAGGCAGCATCAGCTCCGGGTCCCCCAGGCTCCCCCAGAGGAAGCCCCACTGGCCGTGGGGAGGGATCACATGGGCAGTCCCTCGCTTGGGCTGGTGCAGGCGGGGCCCACAAGGAGCCAGAAGAACACACTTGACCAATTGGAGCCCCCTGCCATCGACAGCGGTCCGGGAATGAAAACATCAGAAGGAGAATTGAATTGTTTCTTCTTTCCACTACCTTCTGCCAGAAACAAAATGCATGAGCCAGGCACGAATCAGACCTGTAGACGCTCCTAGAGACACCTTTAGGGACATGTCAGCTTATCTCCTTTGGAAGTCCTCTGGCTTTCCACTTATTTGCGCCCACTTCTTCCTCTTTGCTGGTGAGGATGCTCTTACCATCCTTTTTTCCAGGTTCCTTAGAGTCAATATCATAGAGATCTCAAGTTGAAGGACTGGAGGTGGCGAAGGAATTCAGGATGTCTCACACCACATAGTCTAAATGCTCTGCCAGTGACAATGTCTTGGTGATGTTACTTCAGCTCAGGTCCGCCTGGTCCTCAGTGCTCCAGGGGAGACTCACGGTCTGAGCTTCAGTTCTTAACATGGCCAGAACAGGCTTATCTCAGTGGTGGGAGCAGGTATACAAACCTGTGGAGGCTGAGCTATATAAGCAGAGATCTGGTGTGTTGTTCTATAAGTGAGAAATAGCTCTCTGCAGAGCACAGATGCTTGTGTTAGCATGAAACAATACTCCTGTGCCTCTGTCTTCCAATCTATGAAATGGAGCCAACCACATGTCTACCCCCAGAGTTGTAAGAAGATGTGAAAGGCCTGGTACAAAGAAGGGCATTAGTCAATAACTCACCAACTAGTAATTAGTAAGTTAATTCCACATCCCTCATTGTTTCGAGTTCATGGATTTCTGTCTCTTGAATTAAAGAACAGGAACCATGACAGGTATGCTTGAAGTCCTGGTGGGTCAAGTCCCTCTCGGAGCACAGAATAAGGGCCACTGAGAAAAAGACAAACCCCCGTGTGTCCACGTGTCTATCAATCCTGCTGAGCCTTTCACCTGCCCCCGTCTCCACGCTCTAAGAGTGGATCTTTCCTACAACGTAATTATAGGGAGCGATTTCATGCTTAACCAAAGGAACAGATGGTGCAAGGAATTTTTTTTTTAATATGTGTCTTGAGGTTGAATCAGATTAAAATTGTTTGAGCTTCTGGGCAACAACTTGTCTCAGATATTTTAATTCAGCGTTTTGGTCACAGTCCTGTTGTTCATCCCCAGATCAACAGCGCTTCTCTTACCAAGTGCTCGGGCACATTAAAGATCAAAGTAAGAGGTAACAGGTGAACGGGAGGTGTTCTGGGGCCTTCTTCAGTCTGAAGCAGCTCTCAGCATCTCTCCTGCGGCTTGTATGTGGAAGAGAGGGGTCGTGATGGGAATTGTAAGCCCAGGAAGCATCGAGCTGGGAATGGAACCATTTCAAGGCACTGACTGTAGTTCCCATGCAATCGATCCCACCCTGGGGCTAAGTAGGCGTGCAGGTGTTGAAGATAAATAAGCATCTCGGTCTCATAGAGAACCGAGCTGAGCTCCCTGTGCTATACAGCAACTTGCCACTAGCTATGTGTTTTACACATGGTCATGTATTTATGACAATCCTACTCTCTGAATTCATCCCACCCTCCCTTCCCCTACTGAGTCCACATGTCCATTTTCTATTGACCTAGAGGGGAGGGGTGGGATGTGGGAGGTGAGAAGGAGGTTCAAGGTGGAGGGGATATATGTACACACATGTGCTGTGCTAAGTTGCTGCAGTCATGTCTGACTCTTTGCAACCCCGTGGACTTTAGCCTGCCAGGCTCCTCTGTCCCTGGGATTCTCCAGGCAAGAATACTGGAGTGGGTTGCCATTTCCTCCTCCATGAGATCTTCCTGACCCAGGGATCAAACCTGTGTCTCTTAATGCTTCCTGCATTGGCAGGTGGGTTCCTTACCACTGGTACCACCTGGGAAGCCCCTATGTGTGTGTGTATATATATATATATATATAGCTGATTCATTTCATTGTACAGCAGAAACTAACACAACATTGTACAACTGTACTCCAATTAAAAAATTGTTGACATATTTTAAAGAATAAAGAAAAAGTTGAGAAAAAATAATCAGCATTGTGAACTGAGGTTTCATTTCCTAAGGGGAAGTGACAGCCTGTGCTCCGCTGTGAGCAGGGGTCCACTGCCAGCATGCTCAGTGAGCTGCGTCTACACCCAGGGTGGAAGGAGCCACTGGCAGTGAGCAGAGAGGAGACACTGAACGGAGAACAGCGTTCGTTGCCCGCAGCTCCTTCAATTATGGCTCGTAGGGTCGCAGAGAGTCGGACATGACTTGAGCAACTTAGCATGCACAAGGGTTTTCAACGGAGGCTCATGCCTCCTTTCTTGTCACGACTAAAGCAGAATTGTCCAAAGGTGGGTCTGCATGGACGCAGCAGATCGCCTTATTACACGTGTTAACTGGAAAAAAAAGAAACGCACAACTTAAAAGTTGAAAGTTATGTTTTATTCGGAGGGCAAAACTGAGGTCTTACGCCCAGGAGACTGCCTCTCTGATGGATAGCTCAGAGGGGCTGCTTTGTAGAAGTGCCGGGGTTGCAGTGTTGGCGGGGGAGTTGGGGGGGAGTGGGGACAGACAGCAGGGAGCCAGGATATGCAGGAGTTTTTGCAACAAAGAGCAGGTAGTCAGAACCAGAGATTACTGTTAATTAAAGAAAACCAGACATCTCAAGTTAAGGAATTGACCACTTTTCTGTGTGTGAGAAGGTGCAAGAGTCTGGGCTCACTGAAATCCGTCCTTTGATGTGTGCCTCAGCTCTCCACTACCAGTATCCTGTGTCTGCACATCCTGAGCCCCTCAGGGTGCATCGCCAAGGTGGCCGTAATGTGATGGCTTGATGGCTGCTGCATCCTCTGTTTACTGATACGGCTGGTGGCTTTGGCAGTTCACCAAGTCTGAGGTTGGTCCAGCCCAGAAAGCCTAAATCACCACTGGGTGTTCAGAAAAACGACTGACCCGCCCCGCACGACAGCAACGGCAGCTGCCCACTAGTCTCACTATCTTCAGAACCCCGCTGCTGCTCTGGCTACCCCCATAGATGCTGCTCCTCTACACCCTTCAAACAAAGGTGGGCGCTGGCCTTCCTGAAGCTGTGCCCTGGGTGTCCGGAGAGTCTCCCTGGGGTGGGGCCACCATCCACTTTGAAGAATAAACTCTCAAAGCACTGGGTTGAGGAGCAAGCACTTCTTAGGGAACTATTTTCCAGAAATATTAAAAATAAGTCTAATAGTGACTTCACGGCGGCACATCTACATTTTAATTCACAGACTTAGAAATATGTATATAATCTCGGGGGCTTCCTTGGTGGCTCAGTGGTAAAGAATCTGCCTGCAATCTAGGAGACATGGGTTCGATCCCTGGGTCAGGAAGATCTACCTGGAGAAGCGAATGGCAGTCCACTCCAGTATTCTTGCCTGGAGAATCTTATGGACAGAGAAGCCTGGCAGACTGCAAAAAGTCGGGCATGGTAATCTCCAGTAGAACTTGCTGTCTCTGCTGGTGGGGAATTGGTAAGTTCTTTCTCTGAAGCTGTGGTTATTGCTTCCAGTAACCAATCACATTTGTGATATAGGACTTTTCATCCTTTACTCCAGGAAAATGCTGGTTCACAAATGCCGGATCTAAGGAGTGATATCAGCTTGGGCAGATGGGGAAGTCTACCGTGGAAACAGCTTGACTGTCTTTACCTGCAGCCGCGTCACCTGTCTTTTTGATACAAACTCTCAAACAGATGGTATATCCCAATTTCAATAACTTTATTGGCACTGAAAAACTAGGCAAGAGCTGCCAGAAGTAATTCATCAATAGCTTTGCTTAGAAACAGGTGTTAGGCTACGTGTCTCAGCTTCTAAGAAAAGTGAGCTGAAAGAGACCAGATATTTTATTTCTCAGCTCAGGCAAGACTCTTGGGAGGAAAATTTTCAAAGAGAACAAAACCAGAGGGACTTCCCTGGTGTCCCAGTGGTTAAGACTTTGTGCTTCCACTTTAAGGGGTACGGGTTCCATCTCTGGTTGGGGAACTTAAGATCCTGCATGCCCCATGGTGTGGCCAGAAAAAAAGGGGGAAGGGGGCGATAACAGAATTGGGAGGCTTTTAATGAAGCACAGCTTTACTGAGGGTTCTTAGGAACACTTGAAATGTATTGTGTGTGTTATTACAGCCAGGCTTAGCCCTGTGATAGCTCAGGGGTCCTCTGAACCTGCATTGGCCAGGGTATAGAAACTTGTTAAAAATGCAGGTTATCAGGGCCACCAGACCTGCTGAATCACAACCCTAGGGTTGGGGGCCCAGCAAGCCATCTGTTAACTGTCGCTCTAGGGAATTTAAAGTTCTCAATCCCAGCCACTATGGAGAACAGTGTGGAGATTCCTTTAAAAATTGCAAATAGAACTGCCTTATGACCCAGCAATCCCACTGCTGGGCATACATACTGAGGAAACCAGAATTGAAAGAGACACATGTACCCCAATGTTCATCGCAGCACTGTTTATAATAGCCAGGACATGGAAACAACCTAGATGTCCATCAGCAGATGAATGGATAAGAAAGCTGTGGTACATATACACAATGGAGTATTACTCAGCCGTTAAAAAGAATACATTTGAATCAGTTCTGATGAGATGGATGAAACTGGAGCTGATTATACAGAGTGAAGTAAGCCAGAAAGAAAAACACCAATACAGTATACTAACACATATATATGGAATTTAGAAAGATGGCAATGATGACCCTGTATGCAGGACAGCAAAAAAGACACAGATGTGTATAGCGGACTTTTGGACTCAGAGAGAGAGGGAGAGGGTGAGATGATTTGGGAGAACGGCATTGAAACATGTATAATATCATGTAAGAATCGAATCGCCAGTCTATGTCCGATGCAGGATACGGCATGCTTGGGGCTGGTACACAGGGATGACCCAGAGAGATGTTGT
>NW_024070209.1:8963377-9164813 GCF_014754425.2 Oryx dammah | reverse complement strand
GGGGGGTTCATGTTTGGGAACGCATGTACATCCGTGGTGGATTCATATCAATGTATGGCAAAACCAATACAGAATTGTAAAGTAAAATTTTAAAAAAGTCAAAAACAAACAAACAAAAATAAATAAATAAAGTTCTCAATCCTCAATCGTGGGAGCTGCTGACAGCCTACCTTGTAGAACCCTGCCACTGATGCAGTTTTATAGACTGCAGTCCCTCACCTAGAAAGCGGTGGCAAGAGACGCCTGCCTTAGGACCCAGGAGGGCTGGCTTAACCCTGAGCTGGGCCACTTCCATGAGATTTAAGTGGGCGTTCACATACATGGGTTTTTAAAAAATTATTATTCTTTCTTTATTTTTGGCTGCGCTGGATCTTGATTGCTGCTTGCAGGCTTTCTCTAGCTTCCATGCCTGAGCTTCCCATTGCAGCGGCTTCTCTTTTTATAGCACGTGGGTGCAATAGTGGCAGCTCCTGGGCCCAAGGGCACAGGCTCAGTAGTTGTGGCTCACAGGCTTGTTGTCCTTGGCATGTGGGATCTTCCTGGACCAGGGATTGAAGCAGCGTCCCCTCCTAACCACTGGACCACTAGGGAAGCCACACGGGTCTTTTATATTAGCAGTGAGTTAGTATTTGGGGACAGGAGCAGTGAAGTCTTTCAGCAAGAATAGGAGGAAGCAGGAACAAAGTCGGCTCTGTGGGAACAGAGAGAGGCAGGAGCGCGTGGGGCCACAGCAGCCGTGGACGGACCCCAGGACCCTGGCTGTCCTCGAACGCGTAGGACACGCATAGGTGAGCTCTCCCAGGTGCTTCTGGAGAGAAGTGGGTGAGAACTCCTTGTCCCCTTGGAGTTAACGCTGCTGGCTGCAGAGAATGTAGGATGATTGCCACATCCGCGGGAGATACAGGGAAGCACCAGGATTTGGACACTCTCTGGTCTGTTTAGTCCCCAGTGCCACCCCGAGGATATGTACAAAGAGCATTTGTATGGCCCCATGGGTGACCAGGCTTGGGCCTGAGGGGGCTAAAGCCTGGATACACGAGCAGCCTGGGCATTGCTTTGGGGCCAGGCACCCAGTTGGGAAATTCTAGTCTGTGGAACCAGGCTGCAGGACTCTGTGTGAACACGGGGGTCTAAGACAGACTGAATTTTTGCTTGGACCAAAGAAACAGTAATAATACCTACTGTTTGGATAAGATTTCAAATGCACAAAATGGGACTTCCCTGGTGGTTCAGTGGATCAGAATCTGACCATCAGTGCAGGAGACACAGGTTCGATCCCTGGTCCTGGAAGATTCCATGTGCTGTGGAGCAGCTAAGCCCGTGCTCCACAACTACTGAGCCTGTGCTGAAGCCCATGAGCCTGGGGCTCGTGCTCTGAAACTAGAGAAGCCACAGCAGTGAGAGGCCCTCGCACATCAGTGAGAGAGGCCCCGCTCACCACACTAGGGAAAAGCCCACGCGCAGCACCAGCCAAAAGAAACAAATACTTCTTTTCATAGGGAATAACTTTATTTTTAAAAAATTTTATTTATTTTTAATCGAAGGATAATTGTTTTACAGAATGTTGTTGCTTTCTGTCAAACCTCAACATGAATCAACCAGAGGTATACGTATATCCCCTCCCTCTCAAACTGCCCTCCCATCTCCAAAATAAGTAAATAAATTTTAAAAACATACAAAATGTTCACAGCCATTCGATTACGTTAATATTCCCACTTACAGATGAGAAAACGGTCAAGTGGACAGAGGGCCTCCGGTCACTTCTGCCTCCTCTTGGGCCCCGATCCCTGCTCTGTTCTGGGGCCTCATTAGCGGTGCCCACTCAGGGTGCAGGTGGGTGTCATTGTGCAGACGAATCCCTTTCTACAGACTCAGATGGTGACTTGGATCCACTGACTGCCTACACTTGCTCTAGTTATGACATATAACAGTTGGTATTATACGTCCTTCTGAGAAGTCCAAATAGCCCACCCAACCCTTACCAAGTGCCTATTTTTTTCATCTTTACGTTTAGTCGCTCAGTCATGTCTGACTGCTTTCGATCCCGTGGACTGTAGCCCGCCAGGCTCCTCGGGCCATGGGATTCTCCAGGCAAGAATACTGGAGCGGGTAGCCATGCCCTCCTCCAGGGGATCTTCCCGACCCAGAGACTGAACCCGCGTCTCTTGTGTTTCTCTTGCATTGGCAGGCAGTTTCTTTACCACTAGTGCCGCCTGAGAAGCCCTTTGTATCTTTCTATCGCCCTTAAAGCATATGGCTCACTTAGGGACCTTAGGTTCCAAGTAATTCTTAAAAATTGTATTTATGCATTTCACTGTGAAAAGCCAACTTTCCCCCTCTCTGATTTAGAAGTGTTGCATCTAAGGGGTGGTGTTTAAAGTCTCTGAACCAGGTATAAAGATTTTGCTAGAGGCACAAAGCATATGGTGCTTGTTTAAAAATAGACACAGTTTGATGTTTTAATGAGACCTGAGACACTTAGCACTTTTTCAAGATGCTAAAAAATAAGATCTGCCAATGTCGAGTTTCTCCATGTAGAACAGGTGATGTCCCAATCCACTTGCCACATACCACCACCTCCCCGCCCCCACCCCCAACCAGGTTCCCAGCGCAGCTGCGGCTCCTTTAAATTCTAAAAACCCTGGATGCATGCGGGCTCCTCAGACTTCTCAGCCTTGTAGCCTGGCTGCTGGCAAAACTTTTCCTTCTCCAAAATCACATCTGCAGGTGCCCACCCTTCCCTTGAACTTGACTTCCTCAGAAACTATTTTTAAACTCTTGGGTACCTTTGCAATTTTTCTAACATTTTATACCCCTATTCTGAAAAAAGAAAACCCAGACTCTGATTAAAAAAAAAAAAATATATATATATGCTTTTTCATTAGTAATAAAGAAAACACAGCTGATAAATTCTATTAAAATGACTTTTGATATCATTTTAATGTTTTAACAGCTTTACTGAAGCATGATTTACATATCATAAAACCTGCCCACTGTAAGTTTACAATTCAATGACTTTTAGTCAATTTATAATGTTGGGCAACTGTCACTACAGTCCACTTCTGGAACTCTTCCGTTGCCCCAAAAAAGACCCCTTGTGTCTGTTTGCAGGTGACTGACTGCGTTGCATTTAATTTCATTTAATTTCATTTTTGGCCATGCTGGGTCTTGGTTGCTGTGCGGGCTGTTCCCTGGTTGTGGCAATCAGGGGCTGCTCTCCAGCTGCGGTGCGCGGGCTTCTCACTGCGGTAACTTCTCCTGTTGCAGAGCACGGGCTCCAGGGTGCTTGGGCTTCAGTCCTTGTGGCTCCCAGGCTCTGGAGCACAGGCTCAGTGGCTGCGGCACACGGGCTCAGCTGCTCCACAGCACATGGGACCCTCCTGGCCCTTGTCTCCTTCATTGGCAGGTGCGGTGTTTATGTCAGAGGCACCAGGGAAGCCCTAGTGTTTTAAATTTATTTTCCCAGAGTCCCTAACACTGTTGTCCAGAGGGCTGTTAATCTGGCAGTCCCGCCCTGACAATCCCAGCTGGGTCCACCCATGAGGGAAGTGGTATCGAAGGGACCACCTTTGTGATAAAGATGAAACAGCACTGGAACCATGACAGTCCTGCAGCCTCGGCCCACGTGGATATTCGTGACCCTTGAGTGAACAAGTATCAGTTGGGCAGGGAGCTTAACTCCTTCGCCCCTGCCTCCACCAAACCACCACCCAACGATCACCGAGTTGAGACGGACCAGTGATGTACAGGAGGCTTTGGCGCCGGTCCAGTCAGGGAACTCCAGAGCTAAAGCATTGTCCTGCCTCTGCTTCTCAGCCTGGGAAACTGGACTCAGAGATCACCACACTGAATGAAGTCAGTCAGACAGAGAAAGAGTGCATTGGTTTCTGCTTTACATATTGACCAAACTTCCTCCATCAGCAGGAATACCTGCTCAACCATGCTGTTGTTCAGTCACTCAATCGTGTCTGACTCTTTGCAACCCCACGAACTGCAGCACGCCAGGCTCCTCTGTCCTTCACTATCTCCCGGAGTTTGCTCAGACTCATGTCCATTGAGTCGGTGATGCTATCTAACCATCTCATCTTCTGTCGCCCCCTTCCCCTCCTGCCTTCAATCTTTGCCAGCATCAGGGTCTTTTTCAGTGAGTTGGCTCTTCGCATCAGGTGGCCAAAGTACTGGAGCTTCAGCTTCAGCATCAGTCCTTCCAATGAATATTCCAGGTTGATTTCCTTTAGGATTGACTGGTTTGATCTCCTCGCTGTCCAAGGGACTCTCCAGAGTCATCTTGCTCAACCATAAATAGCAACATTCTCCTAGCACCAAGACAACTCCTTAAAAGATAACATTCCTTCTTGAAGAGAAATATCGTATGATATCCCTTATGAAGTGAAGTGCTGGTTGCTCAGTCATGTCCGACTCTTTGCGACCCCATGGACTGTAACCCACCAGGCTCATCTGTGCATGGAATTCTCCAGGCAAGAAAACTGGAATGGGTACCTGTACCCCTCTCCAGGGGATAGGTCTAGGTTTCTCATAGCTTCTCTTCCAAGGAGCAAGTATCTTTTAATTGCGTGACTGCTGTCACCACCCACAGTGATGCTGGAGCCCAAGAAAATAAAATCTGTCACTGTTTCCAGGTTTTCCCCATCTATTTGCCTTGATGTGATGGGTCTGGATGCCTTGATCTTAGTTTTTTGAATGTTGAATTTTAAGCCAGCTCTTTCACTCTCCTTCTCCCTTACTTCCTGCAAGTGTTTCTTCAAAAGCCCATCTCGGTGTGTCCTTTGCTGCCCGGGAACCCTGCCCACACATCTCCAGCAACTCCCTGGTGGTCCAGTGGTTAAGAATCCGTGTTGCAATGCAGTGGATGCTGGTTTCATCCCTGGTCCGGGAAGATCCCACCTGCTGTGGGGCAACTAAGCCCGAGCGCCACAACTATTGAGTTCCTGCTCTAGAGCCTGTGAGCCTGCAAGTTCTGAGCCTTCTCGCCCTAGAGCCTATGCTCCGAAACAAAAGAAGCAACTGCAACAAGAAGCCCACACACCAGCTAGACAGTAGCCCCCGCTCGCTGCAAGTAGAGACAGCCAGCACGCAGAACAAAGATCCAGTGCAGCCAAAAATAAAATAATTGTAAAAAACAAACATTCGTTGAGTGAATGATTTAACTTCTCTTCCATTGCAAATCTATATATTCTAAACTTTCTGCAGGTAACAGGCCACATTTTTTTTCTATAAACGTTTCATTTTTTAAAATGTATAGCATTTATGGGCTTCCCTGGTAGCTCAGACTGTAAAGAATCTGCAGTGCAGGAGATGTGGGTTAAATCCCTGGGTCAGGAAGATCCCCTGGAGAAGGGAATGGCTACCCACTCCAGTATTCTTTCCTGGAGAATTCCATGGACAGCGGAGCCTGGGGGGCTATAGTCCATGGGGTTACAAAGAGTCGGACATGACTGAGTGACTAACACTTCATTTCACAGCATTTTATCTGTCTGTTTTAATTTTACACTATGCATGTTTTGAACTTAAGAATCATGGATGGTGTTGGGGGAACAGACAGTTGAGAGGGAGGCAGGTAGAGGGGACAGGCACAATCCGCTATTTCTGGCCATTTCCTAGACAGCAAGCAAATCCTTTACTAAATCAAAGGCCTGGAATTTAATACGACTTCTTATCAAGAAAGGCAACTCACTAATTTGAACCCAGGGCCAAAAGATTTCAATACCAGCTGCTCCAACTTCTAATAATTCACCTCTTTTTATTGCTTAGGATGGTAATAACATCAAACACATCCTCCCCTGCATGAGGAACACATTTAGTTCAAAACCAGCCAAGACGGAAAACATTCGAAACACACAAAGCCGGAGGGTGATTGGGCCCACAGGTCATTGAGTTCCACGTGGGCTTCCCCGAGAATCAGCCGGGAGAGGAGGTTCATTTGCCATAAGGGAGGCTCGGGTTCAGGTTTCTTGAGACGATGCTTAGCAGTCCACTCAGACACGCAGGCCTGTTCTGCGTTAACCTCCTCAGGTAATATTATCCAGAGGTCTCCAGTGTGTGGAAGGTGAGGGCTGCCTTCTTACTTGGAGACAAAGATGGCGCTGGAGCAGGAACCATGAGGGTCCCGGGGTCTGCCCTGGCTTTTCTCACACGCTCACCTGAAGAGATCCCTTCTCTTCCAAGACTCCTAACGTCCCAAGAGACTGCTCAGGCCCAATTCTAGAAGCCACATCCAACCCCCTTTCTTGACTCCCAGGGTCCCCGGAACATCAACTCTTGGTCTGTTTTCTGCTCAGCCTGCCCGAATCAGAACTTAGCCTCTTCACCCCAAACAGGGCTGTCCCCTCATCGCTCCACATCTCAATAACCAGCCCCACCAGCCCCGCAGAGTCATCTTTGACCCCTGCTTCCCCCTCACTCCATGCCGCCAACGAATCATCTAGTCTCTGTCTTAAGAATTGCAGGGTCTTTCCTGGAGTGGTTAGGAATCCACCTGCTAATGCAGGACATGTGGGTTTGACCCCTGATCTGCGAAGATCCCATGTGCCACTGAGCAACTAAGCCCATGAGCTGCAATTACTGAGCCCAGGTGGCCCTAGAGCCCACGCTCCACAACAAGAGAAGCCACCACAATAAGAAGCCCGTGCACCACAACAAGGGAAGCCACCGCAACAAGGGAAGCCACCACAAGAAACCCGTGCACCGCAACTTGAGTGTGACCCCACGGGCCACAGCTACAGAAAAGCTGCACAGCAGTGAAGAACTAGAGCGGCCCAAAATAAATAAAATTAAGAGAGAAAAAAGAACCACAGAACTGAACCCACTTCTCTCCACCCACTCTGGTGCTTCTCCAGTTTGGGGGGCCGCCACCTTTCAACAAGGTCACAGCCACCGACCAGCCCTGAGAAGGAGACGAGATCCAGCTACTTCCGGCTGAAAACCCGTGGACAGCTCCCTACTAACCTTGGGATGATGGGCAGCCTCCCTGCCTGAACATCCAAGGGTGTGCGCAGACACCTCGTGAAGGTAATGAGATCAAGTCTGGGGTTGTAACCAGTGCGACGAAAGTAGAATAAGATGGGCGCGGAGGTCTTTGGGCAGGGTGAGTACGGCTGGTGATGGCTGAGTCCTACCTCCCTGGGTGTCCTGAGCTATGACGTAAGTGCATTTCTCACTGTGGGCTGTGAGGGCAACGGCACCCCACTCCAGTACTCTTGCCTGGAAAATCCCATGGATGGAGGAGCCTGGTGGGCTGCAGTCCATGGGGTCGCTAAGAGTCGGACACGACTGAGCGACTTCACTTTCACTTTTCACTTTCATGCATTGGAGAAGGAAATGGCAACCCACTCCAGTGTTCTTGCCTGGAGAATCCCAGGGATGGAGCCTGGTGGGCTGCCATCTATGGGGTCGCACAGTCAGACACGACTTAAGTGACTTAGCAGTTAGCACTGTCGGCTGTAGCGAAGACTAGTTTGAGAAACGCTAGTGGATGAGACCTTTGGTGAGCTGGCCCCAGCCCGACTCTCCAGGCCCCTCCTCGTTGCTCGCTTCGAGGTTCTCTAGTCACCTCCAGACCCAGTTGCCCACTGCCCCCAGCTCTTTGCACAGGCTCTTCTCTTTGCCTGCCCCACCCTGGACTTGCACGTCTAATTCTCACCCCTCAAATCTCAGCTGAAATGTCCTTCCCTCCAGGCGGGGTGGGTGCCCTGGCCCCTGTCACCTTGCCTTCCCTACTGTTGCCCACGTCACAGTGCAGAGCAGTGGTTTGTCTCTGCTTTCCCGCTGCTGACTCCACTAGGACAGGAATTATGTCTGTCCTTCCCCTCTGTGACTCCCTGGTGGCTCAGATGGTAAAGAGTCTGCCTGCAATGAAGGAGATCTGGGTTCGATCCCTGGGTTGGGAAGATTCCCCTGGAGAAGGAAATGGCAACCCACTCCAGTATTCTTGCCTGGAGAATCCCACAGACAGAGGAAACTGGTGGGCTACATACAAGTCAGACATGACTGAGTGACTTTCACTTTCACTTTCACTTTTCCTTCTCTGTTCCTGGCACGTAGTACATGGAGCAGGCACTCAGTGACGATGTGCTGAATGAACAGACACTCGAGCCTGTTCATTAATTCAAGCCTTATGTGTTGCCAGAGCCCCTCTGCTGCACTGGCCCTGTGGACACACAGAAACAAGCCAGGCAGCATCACTGCCCAGAATTCAGAGGTAACATCTTCCAGACCTCTGCATCAGGACCGCTGCTCCCCAGGGAAGAGCAAGCTCAGGAGCACAGCGTCCTGTGGGTGATGCTAGGAGCTTAAGGAAGATCCTTTTGGACCCAAAATAAATAAAACAAAACCTCCTCCAGCCCAAATGTGGGACTCAAGCATTGATTTCCAGCATGGAAATCTTGTATTTCATAGGACATTGTTATATGAAAAATTATGCTTACATGTCATATAAAATTTCATATGAAATAGATATGAAGTCCTTGGTTTGCTCAGAACTTTAATATTCTGGGGCAACGACAAGGTGCCTCGACATGGTGTTTAAAAATAGCTCAATGTCTGCATTTAATTCTTATGCTGGATTTCTGAGTTCTAGTTGTACTTTACAGGAAGGGTCGAGGGTCTCAGACAGGTTGGGGTAACGAGAGATGTTGGCTCTGGAGTCCCAAACCGTCCCTCCAGGGATGGCTGATGGCACCAGGGTTCCCCAGAGGCCCTCAGATCAGCTCGCGGTCCCTCCTTACTCCCAAGTCTGCAGAACAATACTCTCCCTTGAGTCTCCTCTGTTCTGACTGTCATCTCTTCTTGCATCTCTCAAAGGCAGAAGCAAGTCAGGGAACACCATTAGCCTTCTCAAACTTCGTTCATTCTCTTCTCTGCGAAAGAAGGGCCCCTCAGCAAACGCCCCCACCACCCACTGACTGCATGAGCCAAAGACCCTTGGGGTCAGGCTGGACGCTGTCCTTCCTGTCAGCACGCTGTCCTTCCTGTTCATCACCAGCACCTGCAGCTTTTATTCTTGTCTCTCTAGACCAGCCGTCCCCAACCTTTCTAACACCAGGGACTCGTTTCCTGGAAAACAACTTTTCCATGGACCAGGGCAGGGTGGGGGCGGTGTGGATGGCAGCAGGGGGCGGGGGGCTCGGGGATGACTCAAGCGCATCACACTTATTGTGCTCTTGGTTGATGTTATTTAGTCACTCAGTCGTGTCCGACTCTTTGGGACCCCCATGGGCTGTAGCCCACCAGGCACCTCTGTCCTTGGGATTTTCCAGAGGAGAACACTGGAATTGTGCACTTTATTTCTAATCTAATGCCACCGTTGATGTGACAGGAGGTACTGGTCCATGGCCTGGAGGTTGGGGACCCTGCTCTACACCACAACCCCAGCATGAGTTTTGACCTGAATTAACACATCAAGGCCCTGAGAAGTCCTGCATGAAAGAAACCCTTGGCACAGTTAACCCAGTCTTTCCAAATCCTATGTGGTCCTGGAATATTCAGCCCCTCCACCACATCTCCCAAGACTACGCCTCATGGGATACTCTTTGGGAAACACCTCTGACCTCCCTGGGGGCTCCCCAGCACATCCACTCTGTCCTCATTGCAAGCTGCTTCCCGGGTTTGGCCGTCGCCAGATTCTTCCTCTATAACCCCGGGCACCTCCATCAGTCCCAGCAATGACCTGGGGACACTGCTTGCCATCAGGAGAGAGAGTCCTCACAGTCAGATGCTAAACCAGGAGCCAGAGCACACGTATCAAAGGCCAGTGAGGAGACAACACTTCAGTCTCTCAATTGTCCTGGTTTTCCAACCATTCGTTTAAGAAAAATCTGTAGGACTGAGTAACTTCCCTAAAGTAACACTTACCAGCTGGCTGACCACCGAATCACCAGCCTCATTCACTAAGCAGGATTCTACACTCGGAGTTGGAAATATTGAGTTCGGCCTACTTTTTATATACATATTTTTTTAAAAACTTTCCTTAAGGAATGACACCATGAATGGAAAGAACCCTAAAAATATAAATTCTCTACAATTGAGCAAATTCAGGGACAATGAAATGTCTAATAATAAACTTCAGACAGACTAAACACCACATAATTAGCACACTTGAACCGAAGGCAGAAGAAAAACATGTAATTAAATCGGAATCTTTTAGGAGAAAATAAAAATGGTCCAATAATGGCTAAATCAACTAAAATGAGAAAAGTTATAAAAAGCAACCTCCAACTGATTTCCCCAAGAAGAAGATGATATAGGACCAAATAGCAAAGGCTGGAAGAATGGGAGAAATTCTCTATGGATATAGAAAAGTGAGATGAGATGGATAGCCTTACCAAATCAGTGGACATGAGTCTGAGCAAACCCTGGGAGTTGGTGATGAACAGGGAAGCCTGGCGTGAAGCAGTCCATGGGGTTGCAAAGAGTCGGACACAACTCAGTGACTGAACAACACGGAAGAGTGAAGCTGATGCGATTTCCAAGAGCAAATGATTGCTTTTCCAGAGGCACCCTGAAGGCTGAGTTCTCTGACAGTTGGTGAGAACAAAAATCACAAATTTACAAAATTCAGTTCACATGTGAGTATTAATGATGCAAAAACCTGTGGTTCCTGGAAGAGCCTAGAGCATTTCCAGCCCCGGGCCTTTGCACAGTGGTTCCCTGCCTGAAGATGTCTCCAAATGATACCAGGACTCACTCTTCAGCTCGTTCTCAGCTCTGCTCAGACGCCCTGACTGACATAGAATCCCCAGGTGCTCTCTGTGCTTCTACTGGGCTTTATTTTTCTTCGGAACAAAACATAGCCTCTACTCCACACTGTACTGTGAGTTCGTGCTCACTCGCTCAGGCATGTCCGACTCTTTGAGACCTCACTGACTGTAGCCCGCCAGGCTCCTCTGTCCATGGGATTCTCTAGGCAAGAATACTGGAGTGGGTTGCCATTTCCTTCTTCAGGGGATCTTCCCAACCCATGGATTGAACATGTCAAAGGCGTGAATATACGCATCTGGGGAATTTGCTGACTCGCTAAAGGAAAGCATGTCTTCACGCTCATCGTCGCTGTTACAGACGTTGCTGAGCAGTACTGGTGACTACAGCTACACTCAGCCCATCCCTGGGACTGAGTGGTCCTGGCGTTGAGTTTGTTTCTCACGAGCACCTCTCTGGGGAGGTTCAGGTCTCTGGGGAGGAGAGATGCTTAGGGAACAGCCAGTGAGGAGCAGACTCAGGACTGCCCAAGCTGACAGGGGAGCCGAGGGAGCTGGCTGGCAGCCCACACCCACAGGAGGCTCTCCGGGAGCCAACTGATCTGGGATGCACAGAACCGTTCCCAGCACCTTGGCTTTTCTCCAGTTTCTGTGCAGAAGAGAGTCCAGTTACCTGCTTCTTCCTCTCTCTGCTAAGAGAACCACAGAGAAGGGACAGCTGGCTTTCCAGGGACCCTCCAGATGCCCACAGAGTGACCGCCAGCCGCGGGCCCAGGAGAACCACCTAGGGGGTTTGAGCAGTCAGATGCTTAGGCCCCACCCCCTCGCATTCTGTTTGCACTGGTCCGGGGCTGCGCCCTGGTATCTACATTTTTTTAAAAATTTATTGATTGACTGATTGATTTCTTCTTTGGCTGTGCTGGGTCTTTCGCTAATTGCAGAGAGTAAGGGCTACTCTCTTGGTGTGGAGTGTGGACTCTAGCACGCGTGGACAGTAGCTGTGGCCCCCAGACTCCAGAGCACAGGCTCAGTAGCTGTGGCGCACTGGCTTAGATGCTCTGTGGCATGTGGGATCTTCCTGAATCAGGGATCGAATGCGTGTTTCCTGCATTGGCAGGCAGATTATTTACCACTGAGCCACCAGGGAAGCGCAAGGCACCTGCGTTTTTAAAAAGTACAACTGTTTGCACTGTGCAGGGGGTTGAGAGCCACTGGGCCCCAGAAGAGGTGCAAGGGGTGGAGGATGGGGCGAGGGTTAGGGGAGAGAGGGCCTCACTTTCTAAATAAATGGAAGATGATAGCTAAGCATTTTTAGTTTTGTTTCAGGCTCTGATATGACTCCACAACACTGATGATCCTGTCTTTATTTAAACATTTTGCTATTTTGCTCATCATGGGTTTCTTTGCATTCATTTTTATTTTTAAAATATCACATTGAAATAGTATGTTTATTGGACTTCCCTGGTGGCTCAGACAGTAAAACATCTGCTTGTAATGTGGGAGATGCTGGTTCAATCCCTGCGTCGGGAAGATCCTCTAGAGGAGGGCATGGCAACCCACTCCAGTATTCTTGCCTGGAGAATCCCATGGACAGAGAAGCCTGGTAGGCTACAGTCCATAGGGTCACAAAAGAGTTGCACACAAATTAACAACTTAGTATGCATGCACAAGATAGAAAATGTCTCCATTATTTTATTGTATCACATGTCCAAGTCTTTAATCTTCATGTAGCCCTACGTGGAAGGTACTATCTCCATTTACAGATGAGGAAACTAAGCCTCAGAGAAATTAGGCTTCTCATCCCAAAGCACACACGTCATAAATGTCAGAAGCAGGGTTGCCAAGCTCCACACCCTGTGTTTGCTCCCCACAGCAGGCTGCCTTGGGCAGTGCCGCTGCCTGCAGCCTACAATGTTTTAAAAATATTTTCATTCCTCCAGCTTCTGTTGTCCGTTTATATCTCTTCTCTCCAACAGAATCTCATGCAGTGCACATCTTTACTTTCTCTGTCTCACCTGCAGTACTCCGCCCACTTGCCCAGGTTCTGGCATCTACACTAGGCTGTGATGGACAGACATCTCCGCTGGAAAATCTAGACCAGCAGCTGAAGCCGCTGGGATTAGGCGGTGGAGATGGGCAGTGGCCTTCTGTCAGCAGCCGGGCCCTGGCTGGACGGACCTCAGTGGATGCTTCACTTGGGGGCAGCTGGTCCCCACAGGTTTCCATGGAGACCCTCCTTCTCCCCATCTTGCTCACCAGACCCTCTGCATCGATGGGGACCACTGTTCTGAGGACCCCCGGCTCGCCCACAACAGGCCCCCAGCAAGGTGCCCTTGCGTGGGGTGGGGGTAAATCGGGGGCCAGCCCCTCACTTCTTTTAAAGATCTTTATCTGTGGCTGTGTGGGGTCTCATCGCTGCCGGGGCTGCTCTCCAGCTGTGCGCCGACTTCTCCCTGCAGTGATTTCTCTTGCTGCAGAGCACAGGCTCTAGATACTACCCGTGTCCTTTGTACTGTGAGGTGAGTGCTTAACCACTGGACCACCAGGGAAGCCTCGGCCCCACATTTTGTCCAGGGAATTTCCCAGAAGCGGTTTGTAAAGCAGATTATCCTAAAGCTAGTTTTCTTTTCCGTAGAAATAAAGCTGTTGTTATTGTGGCGATCCCAGCCAGAGCTGTCTCAAGAAGCCGTGGATGTGACCATGTCACCAACGCGGCCAGGGAACTGAACCCCTGCCCCTCTCCCCCAGCACTGGGCATCTCTCCTCTTCTTGGGTCTGGTCCAGGTAACTGGGCATCCGTGCAGGTGGGCGGGGTCTGGTTAGGGATGTGTGGGGACCTGTGGTCGGGGTGGAATGCCCGGCCAGGACCCCCTGACTGGTTGCAGAAGAGCCACTGTGAAGGTTTGGGGTGCAAGGACCATTCACACCCAATCTCACAACCCATCCCCAAAGCTCTGTGCTTCAGCCACCTCCAGCACACCCTAAAGGACGGAAAGGCCTCCAGGGACATGCTGTCTGAAGGGACCCCTCCTTCTGGCTCCCTGGGTGCCCTCAGTCCTGTCCTGCAGGGCAGGACTCCGAGAAACGAGTTCTTGCTAGAGTGGTGGGGACTTCCTGAGTTACCATGCGTGTGTGCTAAGTCTCTTCAGTCATGTCCAACTCTTTGCGAACCTATGAACCTTTGCCCGCCAGGCTCCTCTGTCCATGGGATTCTCGGGCAAGAATACTGGAGTGTGTTGCCATGCGCTCCTCCAGGGGATCTTCCCAACCCAGGGATTGAACCTGCGTCTCCTGCACTGCAGGCAGATTCTTTACCGCTGAGCCACCAGGAAAGCTCTCCTGAGTTATCACTGATACTTCTAGCAAGTGTAAAGCCCAGAAAAAAAGAAATAACTTTCTGAAAGAGGCAAGTGCAAAAGTAGAAACGCTATTTGGGAAGTCCCTCTACTGCCTGAAATGAATTTCCAATTAATGTAAAAGTTTTGCATGCCCTTTGGAGGCAAAAAAAAAAAAAAAAGGTAGATAAAAAGAAGTTGACTAGAAAAGGATGTCTTTCTGGCATCATACAGTGTAGAAAATAAACATTACTATCAAGAGTCTGGGAAACCCAAGTACCATTTTATTATACCTTGCAGCCTGTAATTTAATTCCCTTTGCATATCATCTTTCAGCTCTGGGGGCCGTAAGTATTTACCAATATATTTATATTTATTCAGTTGCCATAATAAAGAACAAAGGTTTTACTCTTTTTTTTTCAGCCAAGCAGGGGGAGGTGGTCTGAGAGAACAGAAAATGGGGTGCGGGAGAGGAGTGGGGAACCTACCACCTGGGGAGGGTCTCAGCGCTTGTCAGGGGCTGGAAGGACGGGGGGCATCAAGGGGGGTTCCTGGTGCAGCCCCCAGGCATTTCCTGTATGTCTCCAGCCACACTACAGGGTCACCCTCTCTGCTCCCTGAGGCTGAGTGTGGCGAATGGCCCTCCTTGGCCAGTAAGCATGAGGGGTGCCCTCCGACTGATGCTGAATAGGTGAACCCCTGACTCCCTGCCCACTCCAAGCCCTTGATGCTGGAGCCTTCCCTGCATGAAGGCGACAAACAGGAGAGCCCAGCCACCCTTGGCGGTCACGGAGCACAAAGGACAAGCAGCAACTGCATAACCTCGTCCTCCTGACAAGGACTCGGGGTTCAGGTCACATCTCTGCCACTCCCTGGGGGTTTGGACCAGCGAGTTGCCTTCATTGAGTACGACACACATGTTAATGCTTCCATCAACCTACGGAAAATACTTAGGAGGCTTAAGTGAAGAACACACCACAGGGCTGTGGAGTGGCCAGCTCAGCACCAGCCCATCTAGGTGCTGGGTGAAGCTCAGTCTCTGATCCTCGGGTTTTCTCCAAGGCTTCGGTTTCCTGTCGTGAAACGAGGCTGTGAGGTTGGAGGGGACAGTCCCTAAGGGCCCTGCCTGCCTCATCTGTGATCCACTCGCAGCTGTTTACGCTGTCACGTTGCAGAGTCTGACCCTGGAGCGTTTGCCTCTGTCTCAACAGCGAAGGATGACTGAAGATGGATGCAGACTACCCAGCTGTGCCTTCTTCCTTCTTGAAAGAGACAACGATCGTTTTCCTGCCCTGAGGATCATTTATGATGCTCACAGAGCCCTTGGCGGTCCCTGGCCATAAATCAGTGGCAGGAGTCGCTGGATGTGACGTGAGATTCAGGGATGTGCCTGGGAGGGGCCAGGAGACCCTGGGGAGAGCCACACGCCTCCGCCCAGCTTCTGATCAGCTGTTCCAGACTCCAGTTGTTTATTTTTCACTTGCTTATGTGATTAGATCCGCTTGGCTGACAGTCTTTCAAGGCTCCATTCTCAGGAAAACCGTTTTGCCATTTATTAAGCCCGAGTGGACCGTGGCAGGGTGGACTGCAGGGAGCCAGGTCAAGGTTTGCCATCCCTAGGCCCCAGCCCTCACCTTCAGAGTCTGTTACGTTTTCCTCTCCATCAGGTGGTCTCTCAGGGCAACCCAAATATTTGCAGACACCTCCTCCCCCAGCAAATTTCCACCCCCAACCAGATTCCTTCAAACAACAAATAATTACTGCACAGCACCTACTGTGTGCGAGGCACTGTGCTGGGTGCTGGGGTGCAGCTAGGGGCCTGCCTCATGGAATCCACTGGGAAACAGACTTAATGGAACCACCAGGCGACTCCTGGAAAATGGCAGGGCTAGATCGAGCTGAGGAAGTGATGTCCACGTTGCAGAGACCATGGCTATGCTGGGGGTGGGGTGGGGGGCTCCCTTCCACACGTGCATGCTCCCCAGGGGGCCTCCTGCCTCCACCTCTCCCCTGCCTGGCTGAAACACCCCACCTTGCTGCAAGGACTCCCCGCTCTTGATCTCCAGCCCGTTGTCTCAGCTTTTGGCTGTATTTCTAGCCACCAGTCAGACAGCTTAGTATTAGCTATTGTAATAATAAAATAAAATAATACCAGCACTTATCATGTACGTGTTTGACAATATGCATGCCATCCTTCTTTTGTTGTTGTTTAGTCACTGAGTCATGTCTGACTCTGCAATCCCATGGACTGTACCCGCTAGGCTCCTCTGTCCATGGGATTCTCCAGGCAAGAATACTGGAGTAGGTTGCCATTTCCTTCTCCAGGGGGTTTTCCTGACCCAGGGATCAAACCCATGTCTCCTGTGGGCCCTGCATTGACAGTTGGATTCTTTATCACTGAGCCACCAGGGAAACCCATATGATCCTTCTCAGGAGTCCTCTTATTCTTATTTGCGGAGGTAGTGGCATGCAGAGGTGGCATACACTTGATCAAGGTCACACGGCTTCAAAGCTTTGGGACCCGGGTTTGAACTCTGAGCTCTGACTCCAAGCCTGAGTCTTCCCCACCATCCACTCCATCCACTGCCGGTCGGGGGACCCTCGGCATGTCATACTCAAACATCTAAAACCAAGTTCCTCCCCCTCCTCTCCACCCAGCCCCTTATCCACTCACCCTATGAGAGGTCTGTCCCTCCTCCTGCCTCATCTAGAAATGGCCTCATCACTCTTGTGGAGCACTTAGCTTGTCCCCTGAGTCATCCCTGACTCCTCCCTCTGCCTCTTTCCTCCCGTCCAATCAGCTTCTGAGTCCATAAGCCAGCTTATGGCTCTGTCCTCTGCCAAGTCTTCTAGGTCAGTGTAATAGCTCCTAAACTATCCCTTTTCAGCATCACCGCTCTCCAGCTGATCCCCAAGATGACACGTGATGCTTGTTTCCCTGAACCCTGGGTCTTTTGGTTCCCGCCTTGATCAAATACCTGATGGCCTCCTAACAAAACTCATGACTAAGTCCGGCATCCACCCAAGACTTCGCTTCTGGTTTGCGTGTCCGTCCCCTGAAACTCGCCCGTGACACCTGAAGCTCAACACACCTCCCCTCCAAATGGGAGAAATTATTTGCAAGTGACATGACGGACAAGGGGTTAATATCCAAACTAAATAAGCAGCTCATGAAACTAAAAAATAATAATAATAATAACCCAATCCAAAGATGGGCAGAAGATCTGAAGAGACATTTCTCCAAAGAAGGCATACAGGTGGCCAGCGGGAACATGAGAGGGTGCTCAACAGCGCTAATTATTAAAGAGGATGCAAAGCAGACACAGTGTCGCCCCCAGGCCCGCGCCTCTACAGCCCCGGCTGGGTGCACACACCCTCAGACCCACCCGAAGAGCTCTGCCCACCTGCTGTCTCTGCTGGGCTCTGTGTGCCTCTCCCTGACCTGTGCCCACCTCGCTCCCCAGTAATCTCTCGCCCCGTCCAACGTCCCTCCAAACGGTTCTGAGGCGTGTGGGATCTTCCCAGACCCGTGTCTCCTGCACTGGCAGGCAGATTCTTTCCCACTGAACCACCAGGGAAGCCCTTGTAAGTTCTTTAAAAGTGAGAACAGACCATGGAAATGTCTCTGCTGGGAATCTGCTCTTCCAAAGTGAAGACTAGACATGTCCCCTCCTGCCTGAAGCCCCGGGTGGCCCTGGGCCTCATGGTCTCTCCACCCTCCTGGACCGGTCAGCGCCTCCACTCCATTCTGTTAGCAGAAGACAACTCTGAGCAGCATGGCCGGAGGCATCCATCCTCCGGAGACTGAACTGTAACTCTCTCTCGAGCCAGATTCCTCCACAGGAAATAAACACGGAAATATGTGTGATAAAAAATAGGGTCGAGCCTTGTGTCTCTTTGGGGAACAGGATTCCAATTATCTCCACTTGCCTTCAGGCTCCACAGTGTAGTCTGTTTACAGTTCTTTAGAAACCTTTTAACTCTACGAAGTTCTTCCCAGATATGCTGCCGTGTCTCTGCTCTTTCATGAAGGCAGAAATAGGACCTTGAGGAGCGCATGGTACCCCCTTCCTGCCCCAGTGACATGAAAGGGACTGCACAGAGGAAAGTATACTGAAGTATATAAGCCAAAAAAGTGTTCTTTGCTGGATGTGGGTCAGTGGTCAGTGGTGATGACGAGGGCTCTCTTGACGGGGAGCTGGGCGGCAGGATGCAGCCTCGAACGACACCCATGGAGCCCATCCTGGGGGCGTAGAGTAAAGCAGGGGGCTCACACATTGACCACTGCAGCTACAACAGCTCATCCAGACCAACCAAATATCTAGCGACAATTTGGAGTCAGTCATGGGGGAAAAAGCAAACTGCAAATCAGGTCAAGCTGCCAGGGGACAAGCTCAGTTTTTAAACCTTCACTACCACCAGCTCCCTTCTCAAGCCAGACACGAATGTTTGATGAAAGAACGAGCGGATAAATGAGATGACATCTTGTTAGAAAAAAATACCATTTTCTCATCCTCAGGGTCTTGGTCATCTGATCTACGCTAGACTACCATTTTTACTCTTTAAAAAAATACTTTTTATTATGTATTGGGGTAGAGCCAATTAACAATGCTGTGATAGTTTCTGGTGGACAGCAAAGGGACTCAGCCATACATATACATTTTTCCATTCTCCCCCAAGCCCCCCTCCCACCCAGGCTGCCACATGACATTGAGCAGAGTTCCCTGTACAATACAGTAGGTCCTTGTTGGTTATCCATTTTTAAATACAGCAGTGTGTACACATCCACCCCAAACTCCGTAACTATCCCTTCCCCACATCCTTCTCCCCTGGTAACCATAAAATTGTTCTCTAAAGAGTCTACCACTTTTTAAATTAGTAATCACCTAACCAGTAACTCCATCCTCAATGGCTGTACCCACAACAAAAGCCTCGAATAGAAGAAGGGGGAGGAGCGGGGAGAGGAGGGGACAGCTTATTTATCGAGCAAGTGCCTTAAAAATGCTGTTTTTTTCCATCTTATACCAGCTCTGCAAGGCATTTTTCATCACATCCCTCTTTTACAGAGGAGCAAACAGAAGCTACAACTGGTTCCATAACATGTACAAGATCATATGGAGAGAGGGAGTGACCCCACACATGCACGTTCAGGTCTGTCTGAGTCCTCCTCCTTCTGGAATGACATGACTTTCCAAACTTACTCCAGACAGACAGGAAAGACTGATTTTGCGGAGTTTCACTGCTAAAATAAAATAATTGTTTATAATAACAGTCTTTTCCCCGTTTCACCAGAATTAATTGAATTTTCTTAGTTTCATGTTTTTTCTCCTTAATTTTTTCCTAAGGCTTTTGGTGCCTGCTACCCCTTATTGGATAGTGACATCAGCAGTCCTAAAAGGGATGAAAAATTAGGAAAGGATCCTTAACAACGATTCATGCTTCATTTGGGAGATTTTCTCTTATTACGGAAGGTAGGCTCTCAATTGTGACTTCAGATTGAATGCGTGTTCCAGGCGCCTTGGGCGCTGGCAGGAGAGTTACGCGCAGGGAGCTCATTTAAAAAGGTGTCTGGACAGGATGTCCTGAGGAGGGCCGTCCATCTGAAGGAGAACACAGGAGGCACCCAGCTCCACGTGAGCAAGGACACACAAGGGGCGACGAAAGCAATTTCCTATTCAGAAGAAGATGGTCTCATTCCTTCTAGCGAGCAGCCTGTCTGCTCTAGCTTCTACCAGGAGTACAAACAGTCTTTGGTCTCTCAATAAATCAGCCATCTGCCACAGAAGACACGTCCTGTTCATTAGAGAAGGGGGAGAATTAGACTCCAACCTTAGAGCTCTAGAGCTGTATTCTGATGCTTCAAACAATTACATAAAAGTCAGACCCCACTGACAGGCAACCTCCCAGGACAAAGGGAAGGAAAGGAAAGAAAGAGCTTCGGAAAGCAGCCAGATCTGAGGCTCTGCAGCCCTGCTGAGAGGCCAACTTCTTCTTTCCAGGAGCCGTTTATTCAGTCACCCCTTCATTTACTCATCCAACACTTTTTCAGCCCTACCCTGGGCTGTGCAGCTATTTGGGAAGCCCCAGGATGCATAGGAACCCCCTGCCATCTGTCTGGTGGGAGATGCGAGTAGGGGAGAGAATTCATACAACGCTGCACCCCACAGGCTCTGCTGGGTGGGGAAGGGGGCCCGATGGGGGCCCAGGAGGAGTGTGGATGTCAAGCAGGAAAGACGATATATTCCCACACGACCCCTCCCCCCAAAAGGAAACTTCAGAGTCGATGGAAACGAGAAAAGGAAAATTAGACTGGACGTTCAAATTTACAACTTTTGTGCATCAAAAGACACTAACAACAGAATGAAAAGTCCACTGATGGGAAATACTTATAAAAGCAAACACCCAGCAAGGAATTAATATCTAGAATAGATGAAGAACCCCTACAACTCAACAGTAAAAACAAACAGCCTTGACTCCAACACAGACAAAGGAGCTGAAAGGGCATTTCTCTCAAGAAGATTCACCTATTTTCATAGTGTTTAGCTTTCCTTCTTTGTTCTGTTGTTTTCTGGTTTTGATATCAGAGAAATCATGCCTTTATAAAAAACCCCGAGAAGAGTTCTCTCTTCTTCTATTTTTTCTGGAAGACATTAGGTAGAATTGATCCGCTATTCTTTAAATGTTTGGTATAATTCTCTAGTGAAGCTGTCTGGTCTGGAGATTTTAAATTAGGAATTTAATTCCCTTAATAGTTGTAGGACTATTAAAATTATCTATTTCATACTGAGGCAGTTGTGGTAGGTTGCACTCTTTCAGAAATCGGTCTGTTTCATCCAACTTGCCAGATTTATGTGTAAAGAGTTGCTTGCACTAGTCTCTCACTACTTTTCTTTTGATGCCTGAAGGATTTATAGTGCTATTTCATTTCTGGTATTAGAATTGGCATGTTCTCTCTTTTTCTCTTTGTCAGTCATGATAGAGATTTGTCAGTAACTTTATCTTTTCAAATGGCTAGCTTTTTGTTCAATTGTTTTATTGATTTTCTATTTTCAAATTCACAAATTTCTTTCTTCTTTTCTTTCTTCCTTTCTTGAAGTATAGTTGATATATAATATTATATAAGTTTCAGGCGTACAACATAGTGATTCACAATTTTTAAAGGTTATTCTCCATTTATAGTTATTATAAAGTATTGCCTATATTCCCTGGGTTTTACAATATATCCCTGTGGCTTTAAAAATGTTATATAATACAGTTTTTTATTTTATACAGAATAGTTTTACTTTATAGATAATAGCTTTTATTTTATACCTCTTAATCCCCTTAAGTTCATAGATTCCTGATTGAATATCATTTTCTTCCTTCTATCTGCTTTGGGTTTATTTTGCTGTTTTTTAAGTTTCTTGAGATGGAGGCTTCGATTATTGGTTTGAGAGTTTGCCTCTTTTCTAAGTATTTAATGATGTAAATTTCCCTCTCAGCATTGAATTAGCTGCATCCCACAAATTTTGATATGTTTTATTTTCATTTTGATTAAGTGTGTCTTTACATTCCCCTTGAGACTTACTCTTTGACTTGTGAATTACTTAGAAGTGTGTTATTTAGTTTTGAAGTGTTTAGACCTTCCTGTTATCTTTCTGTTATTGATTTCTAGTTTGAATAATAGTGGCCATTATTTCCTTGAGAACTTTTTCAGTCCTGACCTTTTTCTCTTCTCCTTCTAGAGCTCCAATGACACGAATATTAGGTCTCTTCTAACAGTCCCATGGGCCTCTCAGTCTTTCTTCCTTCCTTCTTTCTTTCTTTTCTTTTGTCTATTTTTTTATTTGCTTTAGGTAATTGTTGGTTATCTTCCAGTTCACTAATTTTCCTCCTCTGTCTCATCCACTCTGCTGCTAACTTCATCCACTGAGATTTTTCTTTTATTTATTGTGCTTTTCAGTTCTCAAATTTCCATTTCATTCATTTTCATATTTTCTATTTCTTCACTGAGATTTTTTTAGTTTTTCATTTGAGCAAAGTGTACCATAACTACCCAGAGCACTTTTATGGTGACTCGTTTAAAATCCTTGTTGGGTAATTCTAACACATGTATTATGTTGGTATCAGCATCTACTGCTTGAGCTTTTTCATTCAGATTGAGATGTTCCTGATTCTTTGTATGACGAGTGATTTGAGGTTGAAGCCTAGATGTGTTGGGTATCATGTTATGGGACTCTGGAATGCCAGAGATGAAATAACACCCAGGGGACTCATGGTAGTGTTATCCTCCATGTCCTAAGGTCTCTGGTGGGTCTACCTCTTCCTTGCCACTTTCAGAGTCTTCTTATGCTTATTTTACACAAAATGTTCAGAGATGTTTAGCTCTACCTAGTAGGAAGAATAAAAGCAATTACTTGTACATCATCTTCCTAGAAGCAGGAATCCATATATATACATATATATATGTATATATTTATGAACCATCTTTCTTCTCGTTCAGGGATCATGTCCTTCTTTCCCCTCCATTTCCAACATCAGGACAACAGGTGAAGATGCTACCCCCTTAATAAGCCCTGAATTAAGAGTATGCTATTTCCATATTCTGTGCCTTGGTCCTGTTCGCCCACTATCTCTTGCCTGCATTATTTAGATGGTTCCCAAATTAGTCTCCAAGCTGACGGCCTTTCCCTCTCTTCCGGCTCCTCTGTTCTGCAGATTGTGGGCAGAGACATCAATCTCTAGCCTTCCTTTCTGTTCCTCCATAACTGCTGGCAGCCCATCTCTGGCTTCATCCTAAAACTCAACCGCCTCTGCCTTCAAAGCCAGCAATACAACGGCTCCACCTCGCATCCACTGCCTTCTCTTCATCTGCTCTCCCATGTGATCTGCTGCTCTGCTAAAATGCATCACTTCTGGATTCCAGACACGTGCTGTGTGCTTGGGGCTGGGCCTTCACACATGCCTTGCCTCCACTCAGAACGCCCTTCCTTGCCCACTGTCTCGAGGAAACCTTCCTCGATCACCCAATGCAGAACCGATGGCTTCTCCACAGACATTCATACATAGCCTTTTACTCATCTTTCTCTGAGCACACTTTCAATCCATTTCGCAGACATGTGACAGAATGTGTAGTCCTTACAGGGTCTCTTCAGGCCTTCTTGGCTCAGTGGTCCAGGGAGGAGAGCAGGCCCATCAGCGGATAGGAGACCAGAGCTGGCTTCATCCGGAAGCAGGGGGTATGCAGAGAAGCATCTGCTACTTCTAGAAAGTGTACCTTCATCAGGAGATTCTGCTCTGTGTCTGGCTGCTCTGAAGGTCCAGGAAGATTCTTTAGAGATGTGTTCACCACACTTGTCTTGAGGTCAGTTGTGCAGACTGTCTAGAGCAAGGTTCCCCGCCCTTCATTAGATCCACCTGTCATGACCGTGATGTGGACAATTCATCCTTTGGGGTGCGGCTGCTTTCTCTGTAAGGGGGGTATTGGCAGCATGAGGAGTAAGGGAAGGGAGAAGTTGGTGGGGTTAAGTCTTGGCTCTGTCACTTACAAGCTGTGTGAACTCTGGACAAATTATTGAACTTCTCTTTGTATGTCAGATTCCTCATCTGAAAAATGGGGATAAGTATAAAACCTCCAGAGAATCACATTCCAATGCTTAGAACCACTCACAGCACTCCATAAATGTTAGTGGTTAGCATTTTCAATGATTGCCACCAAAGTGCCCTAAACAGTAGAAGAATATGAGCAAGGATCTGGGGAGAGACCCCAAATTAGCCTCTATCTGCTTGACAGTTCTTTTAAGCATTCTGTGTGCATGCGTGCTTAAACACTTCAGTCGTGTTCAATTCTTTGTTGACCCCGTGGACTAGCCTGCCAGGCTTCTCTGTCCATGGGATTCTTCAGGCAAGAATACTGGAGTGGGTTGCCATGCCCTCCTCCAGCGGATCTTCTCAAACCCGAAAATGAACCCATGTCTCCTGAGTCTCCTGCATTGCAGGTGGATTCTTCACCCACCGAGCCACCTGGGAAGCCCTTAAGCATTCTATCTCATGTTAAATATTTATGCAAGTTTTGCATTCTACTCCATTATAAGGTTGAGTATTTTTTTAACACATTTTTTACTTAGGGATTTTTGCAGAAACTAACGCCTGCGGCTGGTGATTTATTATGGAAGTGAACATTGAAACACTCTGGTCAATAATGTTCGGGTAACAAAAGATGTATTAATATGTCTCTAGTTAATAAGACCCTGATGCTGGGGAAGATGGAAGGCAAAAGGAGAAGGGGGCAGCAGAGGCTGAGATGGTTAAATGGTATCACTGACTCAATGGACATTAATTTGAGCAGACTCTGGGAGACAGTGGAGAACAAAGGAGCCTGGCGTGCTGCACTCCATGGGGTCACAAAGAGTTGGACATGACTTAGCAACTGAGCAACATTTCTTCTGCAAATGTATTTAAGAAAAAAGTACACTCTAGGTAGACACCTCCATGTTGCCCCTCGACATGGGCTTGAGTGAGGGGCACAGCCAGGGGACCTTGAGCCAAGGATACAGAGGGTGGGTGCCCAGGCTGGCGCTGGAAGGCCATGCAGGGCCGCCACCCAGTTCCCTGCCCCTCCCTCAACTGGGAGCCACAACCTCAGTCCAGCTTTTCTCATTTCAAGAGCTGGCCTCTTCTTGGACGCCTGGGATCTAGAGAATGTGAGCATGGAAATAAAAATCTTGGCTTGGATTTCCTGAGCTATGATCATCAATAAAATAGGGCAAAAGAGAGCTATAATCTAATGTACTATATTACTGTAATTAGAGCTTCACGCATGGAGCTCTCACCCATCCTCCCTCCAAAATAACCAAACAGTTTTAGCATAAATAGTAGCAACTTTATTCTCCATCACGGGGCGCTCTGTGATTGGGTAATTATGGTAACAGCATCCAGTACATGGGTGTCAAGTTCAGAATGTAAGAGAAAAAGGATGGGAAAAGGCACACGAAGGAAGAGAAACACAGAACTGCAGCGTCGCAGGGTTGGGAAGAACCCTGGCAATTGTGTACCTTCCTTCCTGCTAACAAAAGAGGAAATGGAGGCTCAAGATGGTGGGGGTGGGCCGGGTGGGGGTAAGTGACCTGCAAATGTCAGACTCTTCGATGGAGGCGGAAAAAATGTGAAGGGGTTAGTCACTCAGTCGTGTCCGACTCTTTCTTGACTCCCTGAACTGTAGCCCTCCAGGCTCTTCTGTCCATGGAATTCTCCAGGCAAGAATACTGGAGTGGGTAGCCATTCCTGTCTCCAGGGGGTCTTCCCAATCCAGGGATAGAATTCGGGTCTCCTACATTGCAGGCGGGTTCTTTCCTGTCTGAGCCACCAGGGATGGACAGAGGTGGAGTCAGAACCCAAACCCAGGTCCGTTTCTCCTGTTCAAACTCTTTTCTACCCCGATGTCCCTGGACAACTGCATAAGGTAGAATATTCTAGAAAACTTTCCACAGGGCAACGAGTCTTTGCTAATGAAACCTGTGGAGGTATAGAACACAGCGCTTCCGTGCCTTGAGCTGTGGTCAGTTCATTTGTTGCCTGTGGCCCAAAGTCATGGGCACTGAATGTTAATACTCATTAGCAGGAAAAGTGTGAAACATGTTCTGTTTTGTCCATTTGGTTCCTCTGACCCAGCAGGTGGGAAAAATGAGCAAGTGCCCAAACTAATACTTTGCTCAGCTTCTGGTTAAGGAGGCTGATTGTTTACTTTCAGTGAGATTTTATTTCTGTTATTACACTGAGAGCAACTACCACCCTGGTCAAGCGGCAACCGTCACATCAAGGCAAGACCCTCTGCCAGCAGAAAGATCATGACTCGATGAAGGCTCGGGTGATGGTTAGCAGTTTTCAGCAATAAAGTGTTTATAATTAGGGTATATACATTGTCTTCTTAGACACAATGCCAGTGCACATGGAACAGACTGCAATGTAGTGTCAATATATCGATAACCTTTAAATCTTTTTCTTAATATAAATTTATTTTAATTGGAGGCTGATTACTTTACAATGTTGTATTGGTTTTGCTATACATCCACATGAATCCGCCATGGGTGTACACATGTTCCCCCTCCTGAACCCCCCTCCCACCTCCCTCCCCATACCTGTGCTGGGTCTTAGTTGCAACATACAGGATTTAGTTTCCTGGTCGGGGATCAAACTCGGCCACCTGCATTGGGGAGGCCAAATCTCAGCCACTGGACCACCAGGGAAGTACCCCCCAGTCACTCTTATAAGCACTGGAAGACCAAAAGATGTGTGTGACTTGCTTCACTGCAGCATTTGCCTTACTTGGGGTGGGGGTGGCTCTGGGTCCAAGTCCACAGCATCCTGGACCTGTGCCTGGAGGTCGGCCTTGGTCTCTTCTCACTTGAACATCAACCAGAGATTTCCCCTAACGACAGCAAACTAGAATAATACGCTCCATTTCTTCCCATCAAGTGAAATGAAATACTTGGGGATCTGACAGCAAAAGTCAGGGGAAGACCTAGTTCCTAGCAGCCCTCCTCCTCATTAGCACACCAGAAGTTCAACAATTAAGGTTATGCTGTCGGCCCACTTTAGATGAAAAGGATGCATATCCAATTACTTCACATGATGACAAGTGCAAATAATTAGAAATACACCCCAGTGTCTTGGAACTTTCTGGAAGAAACAACTTTAGGTGTCTAGGTGCTTTCTCAGGCTGCCATTCAGAGCTGAGATTCACCCATTTTCACTCTGCTTCACTGTTTTCATCCCTCCATTTCAGACCCAAGGGCAGCGAATCAATTATCAGTGATGTAGGTGGACGTTCATATATATGGAAGTGTTTCAAAGCAGATAAAAACAAAACTCCCCAAATCCTACAGAACAGGGTGAAACAAAACCTCAATCTCTGATCAACTACTATATAGAAGGGAAAAAAACTCAAACATGCAAAAGAAAATAAAACATTGGAAATTTCCCAATAAAAAACTCTGAACACTTGTTAAAATTTTTTAAAATTTGCCTAACCAGGCTGTAGCACCAATGAAATTACTCTCACCAAGTCTCCCAGGCACCCGTGACTGACTTTCTTATTAGTTACTACAGTAGAGCAGTGGTTCTCAAACTCTGGCGGTGGAGTCACCTGGAAGTCTGGTTAGCATGCAGAGGTTCAGTTTCAGATTCAGGTGGTCCTGAAGGAGTGCTGACTAACACAGCCACTAAGAAAAACATAAGGAGGTTCCTTAAGAAACAAAACAACAATGTGACCCAGAAACCCCACTCCTGGACATACACCCTGAGAAAATCATAATTCAAAAAGACACATGCACCCCAAATGTTCATAGCAGCATTACTTAAAATAGCCAGGACATGGAAGCAACCTAGATGTCCATAGACAGGTGAATGGATAAAGAATATGTAATACATACAGACAGTGGAAATATACAGCCATAAAAAGGAATGAAACAGAGTCATTTGCAGTGATGTGGGTGAACCCAGAGTCTGTCATACAAAGTGTACTTCAGTAAGAAAGAGAAAAACAAACATCGTATACTAATATATATAAATGAAATCTAGAAAAATGCTACTGATGAACCCATTTGCAGGGAAGGAACAGAGAAACAGATGTCGGAAAACAGACTTGTGGACACGGAGGGGTCGAGTGAGAGCGCAGCACGGACATACATACACCCCCATGTGTAACGCAGCTAGCTAGTGGGAAGCTGCTGAAGAGCGCAGGGGGCTCAGCTGGGTGCTCTGTGATGACCCCCAGGGTGGATGGAGGTGGGGGTGGGAGGCTCAAGAGGCAGTGGATATATGCATACATAGAGCTGACTCACTTTGCTGTGTAGCAGAGACACACAGCACTGTAGAGCAATTATAAATTATAAGTTAATTTATAAATTTTAAATTTTAAAAAGAACTTGCATTTCTAAATTTCTGGTGTCAGCTGCTGATCCTCATCTTTTTTCTCCTACTATTTACTTATTTTATTTGGCAGCACCGGGTCTTAGTTGCGGCATGTGGGATCTAGTTCACTGACCAGGGGTGACACCCGGACCCCTGCATTGGGAGCTCAGAGCTTTAGCCACTGGATCACCAGGGAAGTCCCTCTAGACCTCACCTGACATAACTTAGCTGCAGGTGGCACTGGGGACCTCTCCCTGGACCTCGGGACACCACACCTTTCTTGCTTTCTCTGCCATCTCCCCTTTTTAGTCTCCTGGTGTCCCTTGAGACTTTACCCTTGGCTTCTTGTCTTTCACTAGAATCTTACCAAACGAATCCATTCTCTCTGAAGCCTTTGTCACCACCTTCACCCAGAAGCCCCCGGACTGCAGCTCTGGTCTGATATATGTGAGCCTCACAAGGTCATGGTTCAACCTTGCCTTGTGGCTCATTCACAGCTGCTTCTAGGTGACCCCAGAATGCCTAGCACATAGCACATGCTCCATAAACATCTGTTACAACTTCCTAGGAGATATTTCTACCTACATATCCCACAAGCTAACTGGCAACTGAGATCAGGTGTATTCAGAGTTATACATCACAAAAGGATATTATATAGACTAGATTCTCCCCCCACCAATATCTCCAGTGGCTCCATCATCCACCAGTTTTGTGAGATCTAAGAAACCAAAGGGGCATCCTTGAATCTTCACAGGTCAAACATGTGTTGATTTCACCTGCTAAGTTTCTTTCTTTGTTCAATATTTATTTACGCTATCTTTTTATGTGGGTCTTAGTGGCAGCGCACAGACTCTCCATCTGCAGTGCATGGTTTCAGTAGTTGTGGCTCCTGGGTTTAGTCGCTGTGCCGCGTGTGGGATCTTAGTTTCCTGATCAAGGACCAAACCTTTGGTCTTTGCGTTGCGAGGTGGATTCTTAACCACTGAACCATCAGAGAAGTTCCCTAAGTCCCTTTCAGTCCTTGATTCCCATTGCCACTGCCTGGCTAGGCCACCTTGGTGTCTCTCTGGGATGCCACGCAGTCACCCGGCCCCCACCCCTTCTGTAATCTCCCCACCACACAGCAGACAGCTGACAATCAGATCTCATCTTCCATGTGTGTCCAGGTCTCCTCCCTACCAGGAGAACACCACCACCCCTGCCCCAGCCTGAGTCTCCTGGTGGCCCCGCTGACCCCTGGTTGGCTACACACTCCTCCCCCAGACTGTGCTCCAGTCAGCCTCAATGTGTTTTTGTTCCTCAAACCCTCCATGCTCTCTTCTTTCTGAACCATGATGCATGACCTTCCTGCCACTCGGGACAGACTTTCCTTTTCCTCTGACTATGTTTTACTGATGACCTTGTGCTCATCTTTCAGTTCTCAACTTGAAGATTCACATGCTCCAAGAAGCCTTCCCTTTCCCCCTCAGGAAAAAAAACAAACAAACAACTAGGATATGGCATGGAACGTTCTGTATCTGCATACAGTGTCACCCCTGCTTGTCTAATTATCTGGTTTATCTGCCTGTCCATGGGGAGCTCCTGTCCATGCAGTGCTGGGCCCAGGGCTGGGACTCAGTCATAAATTTCTAAAAAAAAAAAAATTATTTGTTTATGCAGTGGCTGCACAGGCGCAGGAGGGCCTAGAGGAGCCATCCCACGTTGAAGGTCAGGAACGGGGGCGGTAAGGAGATACCCCTCGTCCAAGGTAAGGAGCAGCAGCTGCGCTTTGCTGGAGCAGCCGTGAAGAGATACCCCCACGCCCAACGTAAGAGAAACCCAACTAAGATGGTAGGAGTTGCAAGAGGGCATCAGAGGGCAGACACACTGAATCCATACTCACAGAAAACTAGTCAATCTAATCACACTAGGACCACAGCCTTGTCTAACTCAGTGAAACCAAGCCATGCCTGCAGGGCAACCCAAGACAGGTGGGTCATGGTGGAGAGGTCTGACAGAATGTGGTCCACAGGAGAAGGGAATGGCAAACCACTTCAGTATTCTTGCCTTGAGAACCCCATGAACAGTACGAAAAGGCAAAATGATAGGATACTGAAAGAGGAACTCCCCAGGTCATTAGGTGCCCGATATGCTACTGGAGATCAGTGGAGAAATAACTCCAGAAAGAATGAAGGGACAGAGCCAAAGCAAACACAATACCCAGCTGTGGATGTGACTGGTGATAGAAGCAAGATCCGATGCTGTAAAGAGCAATATTGCATAGGAACCTGGAATGTCAGGTCCATGAATCAAGGCAAATTGGAAGTGGTCAAACAAGAGATGGCAAGGGTGAACGTCGACATTCTAGGAATCAGCGAACTAAAATGGACTGGAATGGGTGAATTTAACTCAGATGACCATTATGTCTACTACTGTGGGCAGGAATCCCTCAGAAGAAATGGAGTAGCCATCGTGGTCAACAAAAGAGTCCGAAATGCAGTACTTGGATGCAGTCTCAAAAACGACAGAATGATCTCTGTTCGTCTCCAAGGCAAACCATTCAATATCACAGTTATCCAAGTCTATGCCCCAACCAGTAACGCTGAAGAAGCTGAAGTTGAATGGTTTTATGAAGACCTACAAGACCTTTTAGAACTAATACCCAAAAAAGATGTCCTTTTCATTATAGGGGACTGGAATGCAAAAGTAGGAAGTCAAGAAACACCTGGAGTAACAGGCAAATTTGGCCTTGGAATGTGGAATGAAGCAGGGCAAAGACTAATAGAGTTTTGCCAAGAAAATGCACTGGTCATAGCCAACACCCTCTTCCAACAACACAAGAGGAGACTACACATGGACATCACCAGATGGTCAACACCGAAATCAGACTGATTATATTCTATGCAGCCAAAGACGGAGAAGCTCTATATAGTCAGCAAAAACAAGACCGGGAGCTGACTGTGGCTCAGATCATGAACTCCTTATTGCCAAATTCAGACTTAAATTGAAGAAAGTAGGGAAAACCACTAGACCATTCAGGTATGACCTAAATCAAATCCCTTATGATTATACAGTGGAAGTGAGAAATAGATTTAAGGGCCTAGATCTGATAGATAGAGTGCCTGATGAACTATGGACTGAGGTTTGTGACATTGTACAGGAGACAGGGATCAAGACCATCCCCATGGAAAAGAAATGCAAAAGAGCAAGATGGCTGTCTGAGGAGGCCTTACAAATAGCTGTGAAAAGAAGAGAAGCAAAAAGCAAAGGAGAAAAGGAAAGATATAAGCATCTGAATGCAGAGTTCCAAAGAATAGCAAGAAGAGATAAGAAAGCCTTCCTCAGCAATCAATGCAAAGAAATAGAGGAAAACAACAGAATGGGAAAGACTAGAGATCTCTTCAAGAAAATTAGAGATACCAAGGGAACATTTCATGCAAAGATGGGCTCGATAAAGGACAGAAATGGTATGGACCTAACAGAAGCAGAAGATATTAAGAAGAGATGGCAAGAATACACAGAAGAACTGTACAAAAAAGATCTTCACGACCCAGATAATCATAACAATGTGATCACTAATCCAGAGCCAGACACCTTGGAAAGTGAAGTCAAGTGGGCCTTAGAAAGCATCACTAGGAACAAAGCTAGTGGAGGTGATGGAATTCCAGTTGAGCTATCTTAAATCCTGAAAGTTGATGCTGTGAAAGTGCTACACTCAATATGCCAGCAAATTTGGAAAACTCCATAGTGGCCACAGGACTGGAAAAGGTCAGTTTTCATTCCAATCCCAAAGAAAGGCAATGCCAAACAATGCTCAAACTACCGCACAATTGCACTCATCTCAGATGCTAGTAAAGTAATGCTCAAAATTCACCAAGCCAGGCTTCAGCAATACGTGAACCGTGAACTCCCTGATGTTCAAGCTGGTTTTAGAAAAGGCAGAGGAACCAGAGATCAAATTGCCAACATCCGCTGGATCATGGAAAAAGCAAGAGAGTTCCAGAAAAACATCTATTTCTGCTTTATTGACTATGCCAAAGGCTTTGACTGTGTGGATCACAATAAACTGTGGAAAATTCTGAAAGAGATGGGGATACCAGACCACCTAACCTGCCTCTTGAGAAATCTGTATGCAGGTCAGGAAACAACAGTTAGAACTGGACATGGAACAACAGACTGGTTCCAAATAGGAAAAGGAGTACGTCAAGGCTGTATATTATCACCTTGCTTATTTAACTTCTATGCAGAGTACATCATGAGAAACACTGGACTGGAAGAAACACAAGCTGGAATCAAGATTGCCGGGAGAAATATCAATAACCTCAGATATGCAGATGACACCACCCTTATGGCAGAAAATGAAGAGGAGCTAAAAAGCCTCTTGATGAAAGTGAAAGAGGAGAGTGAAAAAGTTGGCTTAAAGCTCAACATTCAGAAAACGAAGATCATGGCATCCAGTCCCATCACTCCAGGGGAAATAGATGGGGAAACAGTGGAAACAGTGTCAGGCTTTCTTTTTTGGGGCTCCAAAATCACTGCAGATGGTGATTGCAGCCATGAAATTAAAAGACACTTACTCCTTGGAAGAAAAGTTATGACCAACCTAGACAGTATATTCAAAAGCAGAGACATTACTTTGCCGACTAAGGTCCGTCTAGTCAAGGCTATGGTTTTTCCTGTGGTCATGTATGGATGTGAGAGTTGGACTGTGAAGAAGGCTGAGCGCCGAAGAATTGATGCTTTTGAACTGTGGTGTTGGAGACACCTCTTGAGAGTCCCTTGGACTGCAAGGGGATCCAACCAGTCCATTCTGAAGGAGATCAGCCCTGGGATTCCTTTGGAAGGAATGATGCTAAAGCTGAAACTCCAGTACTTTGTCCACTCATGCGAAGAGTTGACTCATTGGAAAAGACTCTGATGCTGGGAGGGATTGGGGGCAGGAGGAGAAGGGGACGACCAAGGATGAGATGGCTGGATGGCATCACGGACTCGATGGATATGAGTCTGAGTGAACTCCGGGAGTTGGTGATGGACAGGGAGGCCTGGCGTGCTGCGATTCACGGGGTTGCAAAGAGTCGGACAAGACTGAGCGACTGAACTGAACTGATTTAGATTTCTGGCTGTGCTGGGTCTTTGTTGCTGCATGGGCTTTCGCTAGCTGTGGCGTGTGGGAGCTGCTCTCTAGCTGCGGTGTGTGAGCTTCTCACTGCAGTGGCTTCTCTTGCTGCAGAGCACGGGCTCTAGGGTGCACGGGTTCAGTAGTTGTGGCTCCTGGGCTTAGTTGCTCCTTGGCATGTGGAATCTTCCCAGACCAGGGACTGAACCAACGTTTCCTACATTGGCAGGCAGATTCTTTACTACTAAGCCACCAAGGAAGTCCCCAGTCCTATTTGCTAAAGGAATAGGCCAACCAGATTTAATGTGAGATACTGAAAAGAAATCCATCCAAAAGGAAATCACTCCTGAATATTCACTGGAAGGACTGATGCTGAAGCTGAAACTGCAATAGTTTGGCCACCTGATGTGAAGAGCTGACTCACTGGAAAAGACCCTGATGCTGGGAAAGATTGAGGGCAGGAGGAGAAGGGGATGACGGAAGATGAGATGGTTGGATGGCATCACCGACTCAAGGGACATGAGTTTCAGCAAGCTCTGGGAGATGGTGAACGACAGGGAAGCCTGGCGTGCTGCAGTCCATGGGGTCACAAAGAGTTGGACACGACTGAGTGAATGAACGACACTGAAAAAAAATTATTTTAAAAGAAATTATTTTTCTATGTTGGGAACAGCCAGAGAAGCAGTTATATCTGGAAAAGGACACAGAGGGACACTCATGGACCACAGAGATTTTCTATCTCTTGCTCTGGGAGGAGGTTATGTGGGGGTCAACATAGGTTGGAGCTGTGCAGTGAGCTAAGTGTATAAATGATACTTCAGTAAAAAGAAAGAAGTTAGGGCTTCCCTGGTGACTCGGTGGTAAAGAATTCGCCTGCCAATGCAGGAGGCATGGGTTTGATCCCTGGTCTGGGAAGATCCCACCTGCTGCAGAGCAACTGAGCCTGTGCGCCGTAACTACGGAAGCCCGCACTCTAGAGTCTGTGCCCTACAAGAGATGCCACCACGATGAGACGCTCGAGCACTGCAACCAGAGAACAGCCACCGCTGGCCACAGCCAGAGAAAAGCCCGCGCAGCAGGGAGGACCCAGTGCAGCCACAGACAGATAATAAAGAAACATCATCTTTAAAAAGGAGTCCTGCTACCCTGCCTTGTGGGCAAGAAAATTTCCCAGCATATCAAGATATGTAGGATTGTCTAGTTTATGTCTAGTTGGACGAGAACACAAAACCCAGACGTCCAAGGCTCATTTCTAACCAGTGGGCAAAAACAGAGAGGACTTAGCTGCCTATTTTCTGAAAGCCACTTTTCATAAGGAGCCGGTTTTGTGGGGCTCATCTTGGGCTGCCTAACAGCCCTGATGGCTCCAGAGCCGCGTGCGAGCTCCGGTCGGATCTGTGGTCTCTTGGACCAAGGAAAGGCCAGTTTGAAACAGCAACGGAAACATTCTTGGGGCAGCGTGAGAAACTACATACATCCGGAGTAATGAGATCGAGATCCACCAGCCGCCAAAAGCACCTTCCACACCTGAGGGGACTCCCTGCCTTCAGCCCACTTGGGTGACTTTTCTACAAAGAACCTCTTTTACCCCTATTCCTGGTTATTATTTTTGGAAAAGCTTCATTTTCCTCATGTCTCCACTTACTGCTGGTATTTTCACACCCAAAAATTAAAAGAGAGACAGAAAAAATTAAACTCCTGATTATCTAATTTAGTGAGGATATTACTTTATACTTGATCATCATCATCATCATTACCAAGTGAGGGGGAGTTTTTAATCAGACCTCTCCAGCACCAGAATTAGAAAAACCGAGAGCATCGAAGCCTGATTGCTACCTTAGTTAACCGGCCCCGTACAGATGACTGCACGCCCCACTGATCTCTGATTTGAGGAGCTCTGACGCTTTTTCAAAGTATTACCCGTGAAAAGGAAATAATCTGATAAAGTTGTCTTTACACCGGGGAGAGGAGGTGGGGGAAGCCGGGATGGGCGCAGGTCAGTGATGGTGATGGTGGTGATGGTGATGGTGCTGGTGACGCCGGCCCGGTCCTTTCCCGTTGCTTCATCACCGCCTGTCCTCTGCCTCCTGCGTCCCCGCGTGGCCTCTGCCCGGAGAAACACGGCCGACAGGACTCGCACCCAAGCCGCACGTCCGCAGGCGCAAGGCTGCGGCGCCCAGGGAAAGCGCACAGTGTCCCCGAGCGCGGCGGCTCGGCACCTCCCCCACGACCCCTGCGCCTCCTCCGCGCACTCCCGCGCCCCTCTCGGCGCCCTCTCGGCGGCGGCCCTTCCGCGCCCACCGCGCCCCGGCACCGCCTGGCCGGGCGCGCACAGCCCGAGTCCCGGACAACCGGGCTGGCCCGCATCCCCCGCAGGGAGTGCCCCCGACCCGGGCCCGCTCCCTGCCGAGCCCCCCCGCCCGGCCACCGGTCACTTACGCCTGCGCTGGGCCCTCCGCCCGGCTGCCCCGAGACAAAGGCTGCGCGGCCGCTGCGCCGCCGGCTGCTCCCCGAGCCTCGGCTGCCGGGGACCCGGAGGAGGATGGGGCGGAGGAGGCAGGGAGGAGGGGAAGGGATCGCAAGGGAGGGGCCGCCGTACCACCGGCCTCCCGGCTGGGGCTGCGAGACCTTCTCCCCCGCCCGCCGCGCTCCCGGATCCTCGGCCTAAACCTCCCCCAGGGACCAGGGTACCGCCCCTCGGGGGGCGGAGTGAGAGGAAGAGGATGGAGGGAGATGAGTGTGTGTGTGTGTTTTCCTCCTTCCCAATCACGAGTCTCTCCATCCACCCCCGCGTCCCCAGCCAGCTTTGGAAAATGCCGGCCTCTGCTTCACCTGAGCAACCGTGGAGGCGCTCCCAACCCACCCCCTTCACTGCCAGCGCCTCTTCCAAGAGGGACGTCAGCCCATTTCAGGGAGAGCAAAACCGAGGCCAGGCTCGCTGCGGGGGAGGAGGAGGGGCGCCAGCTCTTTAAGAGCGGGACCCACCTCTTTTATCTGTTTTCCTTCCGAAAGCGTGGCATCTGTCGGACAGACAGACGGGCAAGGGGCAGGGTGGCGACTGACCTTGCCCTCTCTGGGAGAAGTTACACTTCCGCCTGGCTGAGTGATTTGCATCTTGTTATGAAGAGTAGCTTGGATTTATTTTTATTTTTTAAACTTTTTTATTACGGGATTTAAAAAATCAAAAGTAGAAAAAATTGTATCGTGAACCCAGGAATGCTCAGCTCCAGCCTGAAAGATTGTCAACATTTTCTTTCTTCTTTAATCTGCTCCCCACTCCCCCATCCCCCAGGCTAACTAAAGACTTTAAAAAAAAACGTGATCACAATATCATTATCCTGAGTTACAAAATTAAGAATAATTTCTTAATATCATCTGACTATGATTTATCGACAGTTGACTGTTGTCATCTGCCTGGTCTGTTCTAGCGCTTTACCTGTGCGGCTCAGCCTTGGTGGGCCCTGACTTTCGCTAAAGCTGGTGGTGGACAGGCGTGAGCTGGCAGTTACCTGCCTGCAATAGTTTGTGGAGCAGGAATCAGAGAGCAGTGACCACCTCCTCCCAGGCCCAGACACTGCTTTCTGGGCCTGAACGCCTTGAGAATTTTGATTGAAGGCCATCCTTCCAGAAAAAAGGCACACAGAGAATTTTTATTTAAATTCCAGGAGTTTCACACTTATTAAATAGATAAATAACAAGGACCTAAAGGATGAGATGGTTGGATGGCATCTTATCTCAGACAAGAATACTGGAGTGGGTTGCCATTTCCTTCTCCAGGGGATTTTCCCGACCCAAGGATCAAACCTCCGTCTCCTGCACTGGCAGGCAGATTTTTTACCACTGAGCCACCGGGGAAGCCCAACGAACAATATCAGCATCACCCAGACACCTGTCCGTCATCCACCAGGACTGGTGCAAGGGGTGCCTCATGTAGTGTGCACACAGATCACAGGCCACCCTCCCAAGAGGTTTCGGCCCAAGCCAGGATCTCCCAGCCATTAGCTTGGGCAACTCACACCTGTGCACTTCCTCAAGCCCTTCCTAGGGGCAGGACAGGGCCGGAGGGGGAAAGAACGTGCCCTGGGCTGGGGTGTCCCAGTCTCCCTGATTGTGACCGTTTGACCTTGCCTCTTCTCCTGGTTGCTCTGTATCTGCCGCCCTGTGGGAAGGCTCCTCTCCTCTCTCCAGTCTCCCCCTCCCTTCTCCCACTCACGACTTCCTGTTTTCCTATCTCACAATCCAGACTGTATTGGTTTTTAAAACCACTTGATGTACTTTGCTTGTAGCAGTGAGGGATTATGTAGGTGAATAAAGCCAAGATTAAAGCTTTTGTGGAGTGAGATGGACTAGTGACACTCAGCGTCCAATTCTACTCAAGGGAGAGCAGCCCAACGGGAAGACTTTAGTAGAGAATATCTGAGGGATATGCAGGCCTATGGGTCTTCTCGGGAATACATTTACCAAAGGCTCCCAAGGTAGCCCTTCCAATGAGCTGACTTACTGGAAAAGACCCTGATGCTGGGAAAGATTGAGGGCAGGAGAAGGGCGACAGAGGATGGGATAGTTAGCAATACCAACTCAACAGACCTGGATTTGAGCAAATTCCGGGACATAATGAAGGACAGGGAAGCCTGGCGTCCAGCATGCAAAAGACATGACTCAGTGACTGAACAACAACCACCCAGGGTAACAGAGAGCATTGCCGGCATCTACTTGTTCTTTGGGGGACAGTCTGACACCCTGTGCCAGCTCTAGGAAGAACTATTAAAGTGACAAAGAGCCTTAGTCATGGTAAAGAAAGAGGGTTTGGTTTAGCTAAACGGAAGACCATGCAATTGTGAAAGGACAACGCTTGGCGATGAATGGATTTCACAACCCTAATGATCAATTCTGGAGAAGGCAATGGCACCCCACTCCTGTACTCTTGCCTGGAAAATCCCATGGATGGAGGAGCCTGGTAGGCTGCAGTCCATGGGGTCACACAGAGTTGGGCACGACTGAAGCGACTTAGCAGCAGCAATGATCAATTCACAGAAGATTAATAGAAGGAGAGCTGTATGTTATCGGGGTGTCCAGCTGTCGAGAAATGGGAAACTTATTGACACTGAAGATAAGCTCAGATAAAAGGCACTCTATCCAAATGGAGAGAAAATACTTGAAAATAAGCCTAATGTTAGCAATTAAATGAAGGCAGTAAATACATCTGTGGTTCCAGCCCACTGACTGTTATAGAGACCACAGATCATCGTAATGGGCCGCAGATTATTAACCACCAAGTGCTCCATGCATCATAGGAACCCGAACCCTCACGCTCCTACATCAGAGGAAATCGGCTGTCCTGACAAGGGAGCTTTCACACCTTAGCTGGAAACTAAGAAAGTTGAGATGATCATACGGGGTGAGGTGTGGTCTGCGTCCCCACCCACTGAATCTGGATGGGCTTCGGGTGGCTTTGGTCAACAGAGAACGGAGGAAGGGTCCAGTGGGGTCTCCTGGGACCAGATTGTCAGAGGCATGTAGCCTCCATCTGGGTCATTTGGAGCACTCACCCTCCAGTGCTCCCTCTTAGGATAAGCCCATTCAGAACATGGCCATCCGGCTGGGAGAAGTCTGAGCCACATGGAAAGGTCATGAGAGGTGCCCAGATCAGTGGTCCCAGACGCTGAGCCCTCCCTCCCAGCCCCAGTGCCTCCTGAGATTCTGGGGCCCAGCCTTCAAGCTCTCTTCCCCCCTGTGTGTCTCTTTGTCCCTCCTTTTTCCTTCTTGTCTTTCCTTTTCCCTTCTCTAGTAATTTCCATTTCTAAGACTTGACCCCTCTCTGATACTACAGCCAATGATGTCAGCTTCCTGCCAGCATCCTCCAGTTCTTTCCTGGTGATAAAATCCCAGCAGAAACCTTTGCCACACATAAACCTTTGCAGTTTCTAGAACAGGAGGTGTTAGGGGGAGAGGAAAGCTGGGAAGGACCTTGGTGCCAGCCTGGGGATGCTGGTGTACCATCAGGACAACGGTCTCAGTGCGGATGGCAAGGGTAGAGGGGCGGGACGGAGGGGCTGGCCCAGAGCAACTCCTCACACCCTGTTTGCACAGGTGTTGGTCTTACTCTGCGGGACAGGCTCGTTATAAAAACAGTAATAGGGAGGACAGACTACTCCAGGAAGGCCCTGTGATGCCCACTCCTGCCCCCAGGGGGTAGAATCTGCTCTCCTGAGTGTGGGGGACTGGTGTAAACAACCGAACCTCAGTTTGGACAGGAAGGAAAGACAGATGTGTGTTCTTTGGACGTGTGTAAAGCAATCAGCTCGGTGGCGAAGCTCCCACCTTGGAGCTCAGAGCACGTGCGGTACCTGCTCTCAGGTGAACAGCAGGTTTGGGGGTGCAGAGCATCCAGGATGCCCGAGAAGCCAGAAGAGGGTGGGCTGGGAGGGTCTGTCTGTCTGGAGTCCTGCCTGCCCTCGTCCTCCGGGCTGTCGAGGTGCTCAGGAACGTGGTCGGGACCCAGCAAAGCAGCTCGCACTTTGCCGGTTAGATGCTCATCCTGTGACTTGGTTATTTTGTCTGAATCGAATCCCCAGAATATTAAACACACGCATAATGTAAGTACAAGCTCACATTTGAAAGTCAAATATAAAGGGTTTCTGCATTTGTATCATTTTGCATTATCCAGGCTTCTGCTTTCATCTGTGGGAATGAATAAATAAGAGTTGTCTGAGACCGAAGTAATTTTCGGGGCAAAGCAGAATGAATGTGTTAAAATGAAGGGGGAAAAAAAAAGAAAAAAAAAAACACCAAGCCTCTGAAAATGAAGAGGTTTTCACCCAAGATGGAGGTAGGAGAGATGGAATCTGCCTGTTACTTTCAATTTTGATCATCCAGCCTTTTGTCATCAATGTAATGATAAGGCTGCACAGAACATCTCGAAGGGAGGATGAGGCCAAAACAGCCCCGGACCTGAACCTTCGGAAACAGTAGCCTCCAAGCAGCTCCCCTCAACGTTCTTATGAAAACCAAATTTTGCTTGATAATTAATATGTTCAGAGGAAGCCTGAGAAAGCCACTTCCCACTTAAGATCCTAAGTGAGCTGGATTTTAATCCAAATAAAGGAGATTCTGCAGTTCATGTCCTTGTTCCAGTTTTAGAAAAGAGTAGCCATTTTCTGGATATCCCTAGTGGCTCAGCAGACCTGCAATGTGGGAGACCTGGGTTCAATCCCTGGGTCAGGAAGATCCCCTAGAGGAGGGCAGGGCAACCCACTCCAGTATTCTTGCCTGGGAAATCCCATGGGCAGAGCAGTCTGGTGGCCTACAATCTGTGGGGTCACAAAGATTCAGCCACGACTGAGCAACTGAGCATGCACGCACATAGACCTTTTCTAGCTCAAGGCCTCTTGGAATCCTTCTAAACTGGGCAGAGATAAATTATTAAAACGGCTTCCCAAGTGGCTCAGTAGTAAAGAATCTGCCTGCCAATGCAGGCGATGAGGGTTTGATCCCTGGGTTGGGACGATCCCTTGGAGAAAGAAATGGCCACTCACTCTAGTATTCTTGCCTGGAGGGTCCCGTGGACAGCGGAGCCTGGTGGGCTACAGTCCATGGGGCCACAGAGAGCTGGATACTACTGAAGGGACTACAAAACAAGAACAAATTATTAGAAAACTGTTTCTCTTCTGACAACTTGGTATCTCTCGTCTTGGCTTATCTAAGAAGCCCTATCTGTATTTTCAAAAATGGCTTTCTCAATAACATTTATGTAAGAACTAGCTCTATTTTAAATTGCACAGGCATCTCCCCTTGTCAAAAACAACAGGTACTTTGATTAGTGAAATGGAATCAGTGGGTTGAAATAGCATTTCTACGTGGGCCACCTGGATTTCTGCTGCTTCTCTGAACCCGGAAGGTCACTTCTTATTGTGGGACACAACATCCGTACAGGCGTGTGCAGTTGAATGGATAATTCTCCCCGGGACACTGCGTGCCATCACTGTGGAGACCAAGAAAGAGAACTCCACCAGCACCCAAAGGCCCCGCTGGCCCCCCACCCACAGCCCCAGACTTCACCTGCAGTCCTCCATGTGCTTTTCTCTTCTATAATTGACTTATTTACTGTGGGCTGTGCTGGGTCTTCGTTGCTGCTCAGGCTTTTTGAGTTGTGGCGAGAGGCGGCTCCTCTCTGGCTGTGTGGGTGGCCTTCTCTTGTTGCAGAGCATGGCCTCAAGGGCATGCAGGCTTTCGTAGTTGTGGCCCGTGGGGTTAGTCGCTCTGAAGCATGTGGACTCTCCCTAGACCAGGGATTGAACCTGTGTCCCTTGCACTGGCAGGCGGATTTCCATCCGCTGGCCACCAGGGAAGTCTCATATCTGCTAATTTTTCACTCAGTGTAATGTGTTGAGGCTTATCTGTGTTGCTATTTCTGGGAAGCACTGCCCTGCAGGCTACATCACAACTGTACATCTGTTCATCTGTTGATGGATGTTTGGGTTGTTTCCAGGGTGAGACTAGTGAGAGTAAAGTGTCAGTCATGGCTGACTCTTTGTGACCCCATGAACTGTAGCCCTCCAAGGCTCCTCTGTCTGTGGGATTTCACAAGGAAGAATACTGGAATGGGTTGCCATTTCCTTCTCCAGGGGATCTTCCCAACCCAGGGATTGAACTCATGTCTCCTGTATTGCAGGCAGATTCTTTATCATCTGAGTCACAAAGGAAGTCCTAGTGAGAATAAAGCAACTACGAATCTGCCCACATACAAGTCTCTGTGTGGACATAGATTCAATTTCTCTTGGATAAAATCCAGGCTGGGACTTCTCACCCATATGGTTAGTGGTCAAGAAGCAACAGTTAGAACTGGATATGGAACAACAGACTGGTTTCAAATTGGGAAAGGAGTATATCAAGGCTGTATATTGTCACCCTGCTTATTTAACTTATATGCAGAGTACATCATGAGGAACACTGGGCTGGATGAAGCAAAAGCTGGAATCAAGATTGCTGGGAGAAATATCAATAACCTCAGATATGCAGATGACGCCACCCTTATAGCAAAAAGCAAAAAAGAACTAAAGAGCCTCTTGATGAAGGTGAAAGAGGAGAGTGCAAAAGTTGGCTTAAAGCTCAACATTCAGAAAACGAAGATCATGGCATCCGGTCCCATCACTTCATGGCAAATAGATGGGGGAATCAACGGAAACAGTGATAAACTTTATTTTGGGGGGCTCCAAAATCATTGCATATGGTGAGTGCAGCCATGAAATTAAAAGATGCTTGCTCCTTGGAAGAAAAGCTTTGAGCAACCAAGACAGCATATTCAAAAGCAGAGACATTACTTTGCTGACAAAGGTCTGTCTAGTCAAAGCTATGGTTTTTCCAGTAGTCATGTATGGATGTGAGAGTTGGACCATAAAGAAGACTGCATGCTGAAGAATTGATGCTTTTTGAACTGTGGTGTTGGAGAAGACTCTTGAGAGTCCCTTGGACTGCAAGGAGATCCAACCAGTCAATCCTAACGGAAATCAGTCCTGAATACTCATTGGAAGGACTGATGCTGAAGCTGAAACTCCAATACTTTGGCACCTGATGTGAAGAGCTGACTCATTTGAAAATACCCTGATGCTGGGAAAGATTGAAGGCAGGAGGAGAAGGGGATGACAGATGATGAGATGGTTGGATGGCATCACCAACTCGATGAACATGAGTTTGAGCAAGCTCGGGGAGCTGGTGATGGACAGGGAAGCCTGTATAGTGCAGTCCATGGGGTTGCAGAGCTGGACAGGACTGAGCGACTGAACTGAACTGAACTGTATAGATGCTGGCACAAGGCCACCCAAGGTCACCACGTACATTCCCTGCCTTGGACACAGCAGTGACTTCTCCAACAAGCCCTGATTCCTTTTTAGTACAAAATAGTACTTAGAAATCAGGTTGAGTACTGTTGTGCGCATAGCTGTGAGCAGTGGCTGTGTCGGTAAGCACTGTTTCCAATGGATCATTTTCTAAAAAGGTGAGTCCCTGTCTTAGCACTGCAGGTCACCTGGCCTCCTGGCCCTGGTGCAGTAAACACCAGCGTTACCCCTCAGTCACTGAGAAACACACTTCCCCCCAAAGGCCTCCCCCCTGTTTTCCGTCTTGGAAAGAGCCACTGGTCCACACCACTTTCACCATCAAATGCACCTGAGATCTGCATCTGCGCTCTGGCTCTCTCCTGTCTAACAGAAGAAGGGAGCTTTCTCCTGTCTGCGGTTACAGCCTCCTCTGTCCTCACTTCCCTGGTTTCCCAGGGCTTCTCTCCTCCACGTCACCCCCTTTCCTAACATCTTAATCTCTTTCCCCCCTTCATTTCCTTTCCCACCTACACTTCCTCCATCTTCTCTTCCTCCCCGCACCTTCACTTCCTTTTGCCATTATGGAAACACAAATAAAATCCACACTGAAACAACACAGAATGGCTAAAATAAAAACAAGTGACAACACCAAATGCAGACACTGGACCTCTCACCCCTGGCTGCTGCTGCTGCTGCTGCTGCTAAGTTGCATCAGTCGTGTCCGACTCTGTGCGACCCCATAGACGGCAGCCCACCGGGCTCCCCCGTCCCTGGGATTCTCCAGGCAAGAACACCAGAGTGGGTTGCCATTTCCTTCTCCAATGCATGAAAGTGAAAAGTGAAAGTGAAGTCGCTCAGTCATGTCCGACTCTTAGCGACCCCATGGACTGTAGCCTACCAGGCTCCTCCCTCCATGGGACTTTCCAGGCAATAGTACTGGAGTGGGGTGCCATTGCCTTCTCCTCACACTTGGCTAGAGGGAACGTAAAATGGTTCAGCCTCCCAGCCAATAGTTCTGTCGTGTCCGACTCTTTTCAACCCCATGGACTGTAGCCCACCAGGCTCCTCTGTCCACGGGATTCTCCAGGCAAGAATACTGTGGTGGGTTGCCATTCCCTTCTCCAGGGGATCTTCCCAACCCAGGATCGAACCCGCATCTTCTGCATTGGCAGGTGGATTCTTTACCACCCTGCCACCAGGGAAGCCTCTAACAGTTCAGCAGTTTCTCATAAAACCAAATAGGCAGTGACCATGTGACCTGCACGCTTGGGTCTCTGTTCAGAGAAATGAAGATTTGAAAGTGAAAGTGAAGTCACTCAATCATGTCCAACTCTTTGCGACTCCATAGACTGTAGCCTATCAGGCTCCTCTGTCCGTGGGATTTTCCAGGCAAGAGTACTGGAGTGGGCTACCATTTCCTTCTCCAATAAAGACTTAGGTTCACACAAAAATACGTACCCAGAGGCTCACAACAGTTTTGTTTGATCTCAGACTGGAGGAAAGACTCCAGTTAAAACTGGAGTTTTAAGTTAGGGAAACAATTAAAAATTAGCCATATTCACCATTGCTTGCAAAAATAGCCTCCCCCACCCACAACAAAATAAAGTCAGTAGCTTAAAAATGCCTTTTATGAAGCTCTTTCCTGCTTTGTAGTTGATGCAAACCAGCGGATAATCAGGGAAAGTTCTTGTGTGATGAAAGGGGAAGTTTTCCATTTAACGTATTCATGTTCCAGGACTTTCTAACCCCCGAACAAAGTTTTGAGACATGAGAGGAGGGGGACATCCCTCAGATTTAAATGCAGACTCGCTGCCGGACTCGCTAGGAGCCGCACGCTTCCTTCTTGATAGTATCCTGACGCTTCTTATCATATAGATGAATCGGCAGGAATTAACACTCAGCTTTATTTCTTGCCTTTCTCATTAGAAAAACCCATGAAGTTTACCTGTTACTTATGCTAATGTTTTTCAACAAACTTTGCTGTCTTATTTGCATAATATCAAAATATTGCTTGAAGTCTTACATTCGTCTTAGTTAATTTCAAGCTCAGAGACAGATGAGCTAAAACCTCCGGGACTCCACACTTAGTACTCCATCGCATGCAGACAGCATTTTGTTTCTCCATCATCTGTCGATGGGCACTTGGGTTGTGACCACTTTCTGTAAATTTTAGAACTGATACGACAGCCTGGAGAGAGGGGTGAGGCCCCACTGCACTGCCCCGCTAGCCATCCATCCTAGCTGGGGGACACCGGTGGTTAGGAACTGAGTCAGCAGAGAGGAGACAGCTGACACAGAGAAGCGGCAGGAGGACACAGGCTCCAAGGTGAAAGAAAGTGTCTGCAAGGATGAGATCCAGGCCTCACAGAGACCAAGTGGAAGGGCCTCTGCAGTTAACACCCCAGTGATACTGGAAAAAGCCAGTCCCCCATGTGGTGGAAGCGTCCTGGGCCAGGGCCTGGCAGAGCAGGGCGTATGTGGGGTGTGGAAGGATGTGGACGGGCACCAGGAGGAGGGGAAGTGGGCAGAGGCTGTGGGGGGACCCTGGGGAGCAGCAGACACACTCCCACCAAGGAAAGGAGCTGTGCAGACCTCCTGGGTTTGGGAGACCAGAGGACAGGCTGAATAGACAAGACTCACTCCCAGCAGAGGGACACCTGAGAACAGAATGGAGCTGAGGAACAGCTGGGTGTCCGTGTCCCCCAGGCAGAGCCCACGGGAAAGCCGGAGTCTCTGAAAAAGGAAATGGTCGGTTTTGACCTTGGCCGTAGGGCTGGCACATGTACCCCAGAAACGGCAGGGTGCTCTGGGGATAAAGTCACAATTCATGCCATTGATCTGATAAAGGTGGTTCAGGGCACTGACCCTAAGGGTGTGCTTAGTTGCTCAGTCATGTCTGACTCTTTGCAACCCTATAGACTGTAGCCCACCAGGCTCCTCCGTCCATGGGGATCCTCCAGGCAAGAATACTGGAGTGGGTTGCCATGCCCTCCTTCAGGGGATCCTCCCAACCCAGGGATCGAACCCAGGTCTCCTGCATTGCAGGCGATTCTTTACCATCAGAGCTGCCAGGGAAGCCCGACCCTAAGGGTAAATGAAAGAAAAAGCAGCCATGCAAGAATGCTGGCGACACATTATTTACAGTATCATTTTTAACAAGCCCACGTGACCAACAGTATGGAAACTAGCTAAGTCCATGAGGGAGCATATGCTCAGAGCAAGTGAAGTCGCTCAGTCGTGTCCGACTCTTTGCCACCCCATGGGCTGTAGCCTACCAGGCTCCTCAGTCCATGGGATTTTCCAGGCAATAGTCCTGGAGTGGATCGCCATTTCCTTCTTCAGGGGGTCTTCCCAACCCAGGGATGGAACCCGGGTCTCCCACATAGTAGACAGACGCTTTGCCATCTGAGTCTATTATGAGGTCATTAAAATGATAATTATGCAGTTCAGAGTGGTTTCGATAGTAAGTGAAAATCTGTTTTAAAATCTTATGTATGCCGCAATTACAACTATGGAAAATATGCTTTCACGTGAAAATATACAAAATAGAACTTCTGAAAATGCTACTAGCTGTCAGTTGGGGATCAAGGTAAGATTTATGATTCTTGTTCAATCACTAAGTCATGATCGACTCCTTGCGCCTCCATGGACTGTAGCCCAACAGGCTTCTCTGTCTACGGGATCTCCAAGGTAAGAACACTGGAGTGGGTTGCCATTTCCTCTACAGGGGATCTTCCTGACCCAGGAATCAAACCTGTATCTCCTGAGTCTCTTGCATTGGTAGATGGGTTCTTTACCACTGAGCCACCTGGGAAGCCCAGATGGGTTTTTCTCTTTCTCTATTTGGTAAATTCACTTTGAATCTGAGTGCTGCCAGCAGTGGTTAGAACAACAGAAAAGCAGCTTATATCTTATTAGTTCTCAGCCTATTGGAAAGAGCTGCTGCTGTTGCTAAGTCACTTCAGTCGTGTCCGACTCTGTGCGACCAGTGGCAACCCACTCCAGTACTCTTGCCTGGAAAATCCCATGGATGGAGGAGCCTGGTAGGCTGCAGTCCATGGAGTTGCTAAGAGTTGGACACGACTGAGACTTCACTTTCACTTTTCACTTTCATGCATTGGAGAAGGAAATGGCAACCCACTCCAGTGTTCTTGCCTGGAGAATCCCAGGGACGGGGGAGCCTGGTGGGCTGCCGTCTATGGGGTCATGGCTCAATCCTTCCCCTCGGTCCTCTGACAGTACGGAGGTCTAAGGAGATGGCGTTTCTGTGATACAGAGAATCCGCTCACACCTGCCTTGGATGGGGGAGGGTGAGTGTTTCCAGCCAGGGCTGTCTCCTTCCCCACTGCAGCCCGGGTCACCCCGGAGGCGCCTGGATGCTTCTGGAAGAAAACAAGCTGATTAAACTCCTGCCACTCTCCGTCCACGTGTCCTGCCAGGATGGATTGTGGGCGGACGGCAGAGAAGTGGAGAAATGTCCATCCTGGCCAAGTCCCTGGAGCTTCCGAGCCCCTGTAGCATGTAGGAGTCTCACCCACCCCCACCCCTCCCACCTGAGACTCAGGATGAATCACCATCCTAAGTGGGTTGGTGTTGTGTCTCAGTTTCTTAACACTTGCCTTCCACTGCTGCTGCTGCTGCTAAGTAGCTTCAGTCATGTCCGACTCTGTGCGACCCTAGAGATGGCAGCCCACCAGGCTCCCCTGTCCCTGGGATTCTCCAGGCAAGAACACTTGAGTGGGTTGCCATTTCCTTCTCTAATGCATGAAAGTGAAAAGTGAAAGTGAAGTCGTTCAGTCGTGTCCAACTCCTAGCGACCCCATGCACTGCAGCCTACCAGGCTCCTCTGTCCATGGGATTTTCCAGACAAGAGTACTGGAGTGAGGTGCCATTGCCTTCCCTGTGGCTTCCACTATTTTGAGTTAAATTCTCTCCACTTTTTTTTTCTGTAAACTAGCATTTAGACAGTTTATTAATATTCAAAACGCTGATGTAAATGTATGTTTTGAAACAGCAACTCAACGTCTCAGGGGAGCCATGCTGTCCTGGGGGTGGCGGCTGGAGGAGGCAGCTGGGGCATCCAGTCTTCCCTCTGCAGGAAACTTCCTTCTCTGCAGGATGCTGTGGCCAAGTCCTGCGATGGCGGATCTTGGTCATCTCCAACAATTCACTTCTCGGAAAAGGACCCAGTTTATCCTCATCACAATAATCATTTATTTGTCACAATGTGCGGCAACAGATGGGAACTCAACCTCTTATGGTGATCCTTTTGCAATACAGGCAGACCTCGGAGGTGCTGTGGGTTTGCTTCCAGACCTCCATGGGTACGGCAAATATCACAATAAAGTGAGTCACATGAAATGTTTCATTTCCCAGTGCATAAAGGTTACATTTATGCTATACTATAGTCTATTAAGTGTAGCGTCATGTCTAAGAAATGTACAAACCTTAATCAAAAACATTTTATTGCTAAAAAACGCTAACATCACCTGAGCCCTCAGTGAGTCTGATTTTTTTTTCTCTCAGACCCATTGGAGGAGCCACTATCAATGGTGCCTATAGCCTTAAAAAATGTTTTTTGTAAATAATGAGACTTGAAAGTTGAAATGGACTGCAGGATGAAAACAGCTTTAATCTCATTGTCTCCACCAGAGATACTCTTGGGTCACTGTCAGTAAGCAGTATTATTCTGAAAGAAACTTAAACAAAGTTATTTATTTATTCATTTTGGTTTTGGGTCTTCATTGCTGCAAGAGTCTTCTCTAGTTGCGGCTAGCGGGGTTACTCTCTGGTTGTGATGCACAGGCTCCCACTGCAGGGAGTTCTCTTGTTGCAGAGCACAGGCTCCAGGGTGCAGGGGCTTCAGTGGCTGTGGCTCCCAGGCTCTGGAGCACAGGCCGGATAGTTGTGACTCTCGGGCTGAGTTGCTCCGAGGCACGTCTTATCATCTGTGTGTGTCCACTGGAGCACTTTTCATTTTCTCCAAGGACCTTTCCTTTGTATCCACTAGCAGGCTGTTTGGCACAAGAACATTAGCTGTCAGCCTGTCGTGGCTTTCGATGTGCTTTCTTCATTAAGCTTAATCACTTTTGGCATTTTAAACAAAAGATGTATTTATTTATTTTTGGCTGCACTGGGTCTTTGTTGCTGCGTGCAGGCTTTCTCCAGTTGTGGCAAGCGGGGGCTCTTCTTCGATTTGGTATGTGGGCCTCTCATTGCAGTGGCTTCTCTTGTTGCAGAGCATGGGCTCTAGAGCTTGGGTCAGCTAGAGGCACATGAGGTTAGTTGCTCTGCGGCAGGTGGGGTCTTCCCGGGTCAGGGATTGAACCCATGTCTCCTGCATTGGCAGGAGGATTCTCAACCACTGGACCACCAGGAAAGCCCCATTTCTAAATTTTTATTTCAAGTGAGAGAGCGTGGATCTTCCTTTCACTTGAACACTAGAGGCCACTGAAGAGCTATCAATTGGCCTGATTTCAATATTGTGTCTCTGAAAAGGTGGAGGCCCAAGGAGAAGGAGAGAGAGCAGTAACAGCTGGTCAGTGGAGCAGTCACCACACACACACGTTAATCGAAGAAGTTCCTGTCTTTTGTTGATGTGGCTCGTGGCTGCCCAAGATGGTTACAGTCCAATAACATCAAAGGTCACTGATCACACAGCACCCTAGCAAATTTAATAATAATGAAAATGTTGGAAACATTGAGAGAATTACCAAAACGGGACACAGAAACACAAAGAGAGGAGATGCTTTGGGGAAATGGCATCGACAGCCTTGTGTGGCAAACACAGGTTTGCCACAAACCTTCCATTTGTTAAAAAAAAAAAATGCAGTATCTGGGAAGCACAGTAAAATAATGAGGTATGCCTGTGTACAAATATCAAATCATTATGTTGCCCACCTAAAACTAATATAGTAAAAAGGAATCAATTTTATGTGAGATAATTATATATTCAAATGTAAGCATATGAAAATATACCAGAATTTAGTTTCATCCGCAACGGATGGATCTGAAAATATAATTAATACGCCTGTTGTTTCCAAGGGCCTTAGAACATCCATGGATCACCTAGGTGAACCTGGGGAGGAGCCAGGGATCCACCCCTTCACCTCACCTCATGGAGTTGCTTATTCTGTTGTAAACTCCTCCACCTTGTGGTTAAACAAGGGTACTGCCCGCTAGAAATCGACACGTCACAGTGAAAAATCACTATTTTATGTGATAGAAGTTATAAATGAGCTTTAAAAAGTTCAAACCACACATAAAAGGAGAAAGTGAAAAATTATCCATAATTTCACCACCTAAAGATATCTAGACACAAGTAGATTCTATAAATCAAATACAGGCACATAATAAATGAATATCCTTTGATAGAAGAGAAATAGTCACCACTTGGCTTCACTTTCAATGAATCAATGTTTCTAGATGATTCAGGAATGACAGCTGGTCAGGATTTGATCAGTTGGCATGTTGGAATAAAAACTTGGAACCCTGTCACCCAGCAATGAGGGAAGCCACCCCCTTGGTACACCTTGGTGTCCCTGTCTGAGAAAGGGTGGGGGGCAGGTGTCAGAGGTTGCACCCCAGTGGGACCCCGAGTCTGGCCCCTGACCTCCCTGGTGTCCGTGTGGGGAGCCTCTGGTTGGTGACTGCTGGACAGAACAAGCTCTAAGCTCCCGCTCACCTGACGATGCTCCTTCCTCCCCTCAGTGGTATTCTCCTACCTGACGTCTCTCCAGGGTGAGGGGCCTGTGCTTCCATCTCATGCCCTGGTTCCCACATGGATCCATGGTTCCCACATGGATTGGAAGTTTCACGGTTTGAATTTGCATCACCTTGAGAGAGAACCCCTGGTGCCGATGTGCGTGTGGGCCTCCAGCTTGCTCGGCATCTGTATGCAGAGATGCCTCCAGGGAGAGCCCCCAAACGCCGTGTGTCAGGCCATAGTTCACTGATGTCCTTGTCGCTGCCTGTGGGGAGCCAGGTCAGAGCGAAGGGAAGCCAGATCCAGGAGGGCCTGGAAGAGGGACCTCACCAGGAATCCAGCCAGCCCGGCGAGGTCAGCCCACCTCGGGACACGGGAATGCCCAGGGCACAGTGCCAGGCAGCAACAGTGGGCGCCGACTTCCTGTCACTTCTTTCCTCCGGCAGGCGGGTGGTGTGCAGGGGGGTGACTGCCAGGAGCAGCTAGGGTGCAGCCTCTGGCTGCTGCCCTGTGGGCAGGGCCCATCTCCTTCTCTGGGCAGTTTTGTTTTGATGTTTCCGGTCAAATTGCCAGTCACAGTGATTCTCTAGGACTAGATGCCTCAGACTGCCCGCGTCTCACTCCAGTTCTGAGGGGTCCAAGAAGCCCTGGAATGCCCGGATTCTGCCTCATTTTTCAGGCCGGAGGGCAGAGGCCGTGGGGACAGAGGGCAGTGGTCTCCTGAGCAGTTGTCACCCAGGCTTTGTAGAGGCTCCGAGCCGACCTGCCGGGTGAGGGCGGCCCATCTTTGGCTCTGTGTCATTATCTCAGTCGACATTTCCCAGCAGGGCCTAATTGCCGTCTAATTGTTTTCTCTGTTTGTTGTGTGTCTCTAATTAGAGACACAAACTCACGGCTTGGAGGACAGGAACTCCATCAAGGGTTTTCTGTAACCCCTGTCCTGCGGGACCCCAAGGAGTCCCCAGTGAAGACGCCGCGGGCAGATGACGATCCGGGGCAGACAGGCAGACGGGCCCAGCTCCTGAGTTACCTGAGCCACCCAGCAACGGGTCGGCAGTGACGGCCCTCCCCGAGGCGGCCTGCTCACTCCCGAGCCCCCTGCGAGCCAGGTGCTGGGCAGGCAGCAGAGTCCACAGCCCACATCTGCTGGAGGAGACAGGCGCAGATCAGCACTGCACGCCACGCTTGGGCTGAGGATGGGCGGATGCGAGGGCAGGAGGGGCACTGGGGCCAGTGGCCGGGCCATTCGTGGGCACCGGGCAGGGCAGGGCGGGGTGTCCGCGTGGAGGGTCAGAGTTGGACCTGGTGGCAGTGTCAGGGGTCGGCCACCCCGCTGGCGCTGGTTGGGGAGCTGCAGGCAGGGCTGAGCCTGGGGCTGGGGGTGAGGGGTCCCAGACCACTCTGCACAGCCCTGAAGCGAGGGACCCAGGCCTGACCCTGGCGTCCAGCTTCCACCTCCGGGCACAGGACTGTCTGCCAGGTCTGCCCCTGCCCCACCACGGCTTCCATGGGGGTGGCCCTCGGTCCCAAGTGACCCTAGATCCCTAGTCTGTGGGAAGAACCCCAAGGAACAAGCAAGACCCTGGATTGGGAGCTGAGCGCCCCGGAGACGGGGGACACAGCCCCTTTCTTGCCCTGCAGGACGTCCACCCAGCCCCTCCCTCAGGGGTCATATACCCCAAGAACCTCCCAAGATCCTCCTTTTCAGTGTCGAGTCCAAGTTTGGGGCTTCTGCCACCTGCAACTGAGGTCCTCGTGTAACTGACCTGCAATATTCTGCTTCATTAATCACCATCATGAAAAATGCCCCTCCCACCACCAACCCCTCACTTCAAGGTAGTGTACTGAAATCACAGGAGAAAAATTCAAGAAATAGTAGGGAAGCTGCGAGGGAACAGTGGTAACGGCATCTCTGGTGGAGAGGTTGATGGCAGGTGAGACTCAATCAGGAGAGCTTGCGTGAACCCCTCATTCTCCACATGGAGAGGAAGACCCCACACTACAAGGCCGGCTCCCCAGGCAGGTTTCATTCAGGTGTTGGGAAAATGAAAAAGGAATAAATTTGCTTTTCTCATGAGAAGTTCTCATAGAGGATCCAAAAGCGGTCCTAACTTTTGTGGAAGCTTTAAGCAGCCATAATTTTGTGGGAAATGGCAACCCACTCCAGTATCGTTGCCTGGAAAATCCCATGGTCAGAGGAACCTGGCAGGCTGTCATCCAAAGGATTGCAGTCGGACACGACTGAGCGACTAAGCATGCATGCAACAGGAATTTACCATTTTCATGTAGGGGTCTCCTCCCATCCTTTAAAGAAAATTTCCTAGAAGGAACCTGTATTTATAATGTAGTAAGTAAATGTTTGATGAACAAAACTTGAGTACAAAAAGGCACTAACAGCAAGGCTAGACTGTGACCCTCCATGCTGCTACTGCAGGAACAGAGCCTGAAAGGCCGAGGCCCGGAGTAAAACCTAGGTTTTATCATTATCAGGTATGAGGCATCCAACAGACCAGGAGCGACTGCTTGGAAGGCATGGAGCAGGCATGTGGTTACCGTCTCCAGGGTCTGGCAAGCCTGGGAGGGGCTCTCCCTTTAGACAGCAAGGCCCCCAGAAGCTTAGAAACACAAAGGTAAAGCAGGCCCTCGGTCCACTACATCATGACCCGAGTGTCTTCTGATGCTAATGAGATACCTAATTCTAACTATGGTTCCTTTTTAAAAACATATGAATTTTATCACTTTGTTTAAAAAACTAATGGCCTGAGTTGAAGGAATACAGTGATACGACTTTGAACTTTTTCCCTACACTTCGCACCTCTGTAGTAATTTATATTTTCTAAGAAATGACAGAAGAAAATAGACAAGCTCTTGCTCAGTGCTGAAGCTCAGGAGTTTTTACAGCTTAGCACTCAAAGACGACTGACGATTTTTAATTATGAGTTTATTGTGTCTTAACCAAGGGTTTACATATAATAAGAAAAATTTCTATATCCCAAGGCTGGTCACCAAAGAAGGTGGCAGTATTTTTGTGAGATGTTGATTTTTATAGCTCCTTGATTACATTTTTAAACTTTTTATTTTGGGGGCTGTGCGGGGTCATCGCAGGGCCTGGGATTCTTGAGTTGTGGCGTGCAGGCTTGGCAGGCCCCCAGATGGGTGGTCTCAGTTTCCCTATCAGGGATTAGGCCCGTGTCCCCGCCCTTCAGTGGAAGGAGGATTCTTTACCACTGGACCACAGGGAAGCCCCTCCTTGACGGTTAATTTGGTGGAAGGGGTCACAGCTTTCATGACAGAGGTGCCTGAAGTCAGCATTGTGCAAATGCGATGGGCTGACCTTCCCTTATAGATAGAGAGGTCCTCGTGGTTGGCCACCTCCCTTGTTTATGCGGGCTACACACCCGTGTCTGTGGGGCTGCCAAGTGGGGTGTAGCCTGGACATCGTAACATGTGGAAGCCCTGGGTCTGCAGCGCGCAGCTACTCCATCCCGACCATTGTGCTTCTGTTTGTTCTGAGGGGCCAAGGCAATGAAGCATCCTTCACTCTCAAGGACACTGCCCGTTCACACCATGACTCCCCCCGCCCGTCCAGACTGAGACCCCTGCACGCACGTGTGTACTGAACGATAGAGGATACGGGGCTCAGGGGCGGGTGGGTTTCCTGATGAGAAGCACAACCCATGATCACCGTGCACCTACTGGGGCCCTGCGGGCCTGTGGATTGTCCTGACCCCCCAAACCTGGGCCAGGGGCTGCTATGCCCACATTTCAAGGGTGGCCCACCCCCCCACTCCCACCCAAGGCCACACCTGAGCCCTACATCCTGCCTCACGGTGGTCGGTCCTTTAGTCACTTTTATCATAAAACTGTAACAAAGGCTGCTTGTATCACATTTGGGAGGTAAAGTGGACACTCCTGTCCTCCCCTCCGAGACAGAGATCACGCCCAGGGGCCCTCAATCACTGCTCCCCCTGGGCCAGGCCCTCTCACCACACTGTCCGCTGTATTCAGGGCTGCACACGAAGACCAGACTTACTGTCCTTTATGAAACCCCAAACCCGCCTCATGCCTGTGGTTCCCAGTGTCACAGAGAGGGACCCCCAGGGCATTGTGCGAGCCCAGAGCCTCAGAACTGATTCATCCTGTGACTGCAAGTCTGTGTCCAACCTGGAGGGTACCATGCTCCATGAAATAAGCCAGACAGAGAAAGACAAACACTGTATGGTATCACTTATACATAGAATCTTAAAGAAAAAAAAAAGTCAAACTCATAGAAACAAACAGAGGACTGGTGGCTGCCGGGGCCCGAAAGAGGTGGGCCTGCCGTCGTCCTCAGCGACTCGGCAGGGCTCCCGACAATGGCACTCCGCTGGCTCCATTCTTTTCGACAAGCATCTCATCCCTCAATTGTGAAAAATGTGTAGCTGTCTGGAAAAGCGACAGCATGCGGAGGATGGAGCTCAAGTCTGTGCTGCTCTTAGGTCAGCGGTGTGGCTCCAGAGCTCAGATCTGTGGGCTGGGCCTTCCCATCTGAGAAAGGTCTCCTGGCTGGGTTTTGCTGAATGTTCCTTTCAGATCAAATACGCCAAGAGTCTGAGTTAGGCTTTGAAAACTCTCTTCTGAAAGTTTTAAAAGTGAAGCAGCGGAACAAAGCTAAAACATTTTAAGTAATTATTTTCAGAAGGCGACCTTCACAGCATTGCATCTTAGAGTAAGTCATCTCACGAGGCAGCCGCCCAGGTGGCCCTGGTCTCCTGTGCGCCCCTCGCTTTCCCACGAGGGACACTCAGCGCTTCTTCCAGGTGAACTTCCTCCGGGCGCCCTCCTGGCCTGGCTTCTTACGCTCTCGGACACGGGGATCCGTGGTGAGCAGTCCAGCTGCAGCATAAAAAGAGAAGCCTTTAGGAACCACGGAAAACACAGGGAAGTAGGTAAGTAGTGTGAACCAACAGCTCCTGGGGTAAGAGGAAGCACCCAGGCCCATGGCCAACTCCCGCCTCACAAAACCTCCAGACAGCAGCGTGCTTTCCCTCTTCGGGGCTATCTTTCTGATTTCTGGGACAAACACCAGGCACGTTATTTGAGTCTGCTTGTCTTCTGCTCTGAGAGCTACGATCAATTCCTTTTTGGTTTTAAAACTTGTTCAACTAAGGACAAAGCTGCTCCTGTGGCGGCATCACTAGTCACTGCAAGGAAAGCCGCCTGGTGCGCTTACCGTTACAAAAGCGGAAGTTTTACAGACACTGTGACTCTAAGGTGTCTATACTTCCACACACTTCACCGTCCAGGAGGGTTTTCTTTTCTACCTCTGGGCTCCATATGTCACAAGTAACATATGACTTCATAAACACATCTGAGAAAAGAAACTTCTACCTTTTAACTTGTGTGACAATAGTATTTCTTGGGACTTTGTTTCAAGATCTAAGAAAAAAGCTTTAGAGTTGTGTTCTCAGCACAAGACTCCCATTCTGGGAGAGTAAGGTCAGTTTTGCTGGTGGCTCCCACTCTCCCAGTCCTCAGGCGTGATTACGAGTCACTCTCAGCCTCCATCCCTGATGTGTTTGTTAAGTATTACACAGGCTGGAGTTTTTCACTGTTCTCTTCACTCTTCCAACACTAGCACTTCTTTTCATTGTGTGCCAGGCTCACATATTTTGTTAAGAGTACTTTTAATGGCCACAGAGCAAAGGCAAAACTTCACTTACCATATACCCATGGCTTTTGCACGGGCTCGACTTAAAAGGAGTGGGAAAAAAACAACGAGCTTACATGGAAGGCAAACCAGACCTGTCTAAATTCTAGTTGAAAAGGTAAGTGACGATGCCTTATTCGTTTCAGGGCTCACAGAAACTCAAACTAGCCGTACCTTGGCGCATCCATTCAACCTCGTCCTCGGTGATGAAGCTGCACAGGGCCCTGGCCACGGCCAGGCGGATGGCCCCCGCCTGCGACGACCGCCCGCCCCCCGACACCGTGCAGGTCACGTCGTGCTTCCCAAGCCGGTCAAGGAAATGAAAGGGGAACATGAGCTGCTCTCTGAGGACATCACAAGAGGCGGAGTTAGATTTGCGGCATCTACACACGACTTCACAGAACACTCACACTCCAGTCGTTTATAGGAACCACAACACACGCAGAGACACTGCTGTTTCGGATACTCAGACCCCGTGAGTGTGGGGCCGGTCTCTCTTCTTCGGGTGCAGTGGCACACCCTGCCTCACTGAGGGGGAGTGACGGGAGTGACGATGCTAAAGGGAAGCTCTGCTCACCTACTCGTTTGGGAGCTTAAACATGTATCTGCTTTGATTCCTGAAACTTTTAAGATTCCCAAGCAAATGCTGATAAACATAAAGAAACTGAGAATAAAATTGAGAAAAAAAATCAGAGAACACTTGCATCAGGGTGGTCAAGGTGAGAAAGAAGCCCCAGGAGGCGGGGTCTGCACAGTCAGGAGGCAGGTACCCAGAATACAGCAAACGTCTATGAGGACAGGGAACCACACCCAAAGGGGAGCAGCTAGAAGCGGTCACTCCACTAGTGATCTGCGTTAACCTGGACTGGAGCTTCCCTGGTAGCTCAGTGGCAAAGAACGAGCCTGCCGATGCAGGAGGTGCAGGCTTGATCCCTGGGTGGGGAGGATCCCTCGGAGAAGGGAATGGCAACCCACTTTAGCATCCTTGCCTGAGAAATGCCACGGACAGAGGAGCCTGGTGGGCTACGGTCCAGGGGGTCGAAAGGAGTTAGACATGACTTAGCAACTAAACAACAAAGAGAAGTAATCGGACAAACATAAGGAAATCATAAGCCTTGTTGATCGGGATGTATCATGAAGCGTATTTCCTTTTAAAATCAAAAAGCCAAACCCAAACGCAGATCTCACCTGTCTTGGGTCACTGGGAAGTAGAGCAGGTAGTCGACCCCATTTATTTCTATCTTCCCACTTCCATGGCCATAAACAACCGCCTCCGCATTTGCAGTCTTTCTCTTACCTTGAAAAATACAAGACATCTATGCGGCGAACATCTTGAAGACCAGTGCTCTGAGTGAGGCAAAACTACATTAATTTCCTCCCCTCAGAGTAACAATACCTAACACTCTATATAGGAAAGTTCTATAATTATTACACATCAAACAAAAATAAAACAGGCAAACTACACCATAATTGATGTAATGAACTTATTATGGGGGTGTTTTGTTCTTTGATCCCATTTTAGAAATATTACAATGATTCTCGTTTCAACTAAGTAATTCACATTTGTTTACATCATTTTTTTAAAATGAATTTACCTAGTATTCTTTTTTAAATTAATAAGAATATACCTGAATCTCAGCTGTAAATTTTTATAATACATGAACAGTATAATAGAGTATAACTAAAAGAAAAGGAATCCTCAGGGAAGGTCACACTTCTTTGAAAATATTAACTGAAAATGACACAGGAAAAGATGTTAAACTTTTGCAGATGGATCATTTAATAGCTCAATTCTTTAAAGTGACACCACGTCAAATGGCTTTGGGCATCTACAAGGAAGATGTCAGCTGAGGACCTAAAGTTTTCGGGTTTCGTAGTTTTGGCATCTGACAGGCAGATTTGCTGAACATTTTTAGTGTATGTAAGAAAGCTCTGTGGTAAATACGTTGTTGTTTCCACCAGGTGAGAATGTGAAAATACCAAGTGCTAATGTGATTGTGCAGGCTGTGTGTCCACATCTTTTCTTGGGACATTAAAAGGTTCGGTTTTTCAAAATGTCAACAAGAATCTCATAACCTCGGAAATCCAGTGTTAACAACAGCAAAAATAGACAAATGGACAAAATGAACAGCAAAGGGTGAGAGTGCACACCCCCCGCCGTCTCCCCACGCTCGGGGGCGCGCCTCGTCTCCAGGGTGCGTTACCTTGGCCTGTGCTGAAGGCCATGCCCTGCTCATCATACTGCAAAGGCTCGATCACATGTTTCTTCGACTGAACGGTCACTGTCCTGCGGAACCTGCCCACAAAGTCCTCTTCAGCTGCATCGCATGGCAAGGCTGATAACCTTTCCAGCAGCCGGATGAACTGTGTGTACTGCAGACAATAAAAATTCATTAGGAGATGGGAGTGTAATTGCATTTGCTGAGTTTTTTCTATTTTTATATACTTGATCTTTCCAGTGTTGCTTTTCTTGATGAATTCTGACAGGATGACACTTGCGCTGCTTCTAAAACAGCGTGCAGGCGTGGCATTCTCCCTGGGCACCTCTGGTCCTCAATCGTTTCTTTAGAGAAACAAAGAGATAAAACCTTTCAAAGAAAAATCCATTTCTCTGAACTGGGATATTACAAGAAAGTGAAATTTAAATTCCGTTTCAAAAAAATATTTAGAGGATCTCTGAGTGTGACTTCTACTCTCTTACTAGAATTGCTATCAAGAGGAGCTTCATAAATAATTTCCAGCGAGTTTCACACAGTAAAATGGGGAGAGTCTGATTTTGAGAAAATGTACCTCTTAAATTATATTTCATAATACACTTGGCAAATATATCTTTAGCTGTTCAAGCTGTGTTACTTTAATGTTTATGATTTCCTTTAAAACTGAACAATCAAGCTATTTAAAAATTCAAGAGATACTTGACTTAAAGGGCAACCTCTTGAAATAAATTATCCTTGCTACTCTGTGCATTTTTTTAATAGTTCTTGAACATGTGATTAGAAAGTAAACAACTTGGTATTAACCCCTTAAAATTAGAAGCCAGAGTAATCACTCTAAAGTGTTTATGCAGAAGGAAACAACTGACACTTGACATCCTAGTTGAGCACAGAGTGTGAAACCCAGTTTTTTGATAACCTGATTTATGTTTTTGCCAACCCTAAAAATCAGGCTCGCCTTTATGACCTCTGCCTTTATAGTGAAAATCTGCCACTAATGATTTGAAATATATAAAAAACACACATGTAAGATTCAAAGGGCTGCTTCAGTGATTGCCTCCAAGGATGTTACGAGAGAAGCAGCCTAAGGAAGGGTGAGATACTTAGGCACCCAATCTGGTGGAGCTCCATTGCCTCCATTCGCAGCTGTCCTTCCCCAGCTGCTCTGAGTTCCCCTGAATGTGCCGTGACACCCTCAAACCCACAAGTAGGTAACTAGAGCTGTGACAAAGCCATGCTCAGGAACTGAGATCATGAGTCGAGCTATCACCGACCACTCCTGCCTCCTTCATCTCAACACCAGTTGTCAGCTTCAGGATTTCTTCCACTATCCAACTGTCCAAAGTACAAAGACCCCATATATTTGCAGATAGACAGATGAATAGATGAGCTTATATATTTGGTTGTTTTGTTTTCATGGCTGCGCACCTTTAACAAAGTCTTTGGGATATTTCCAAAATGAAAACAAACTTGTTATTTTATAAAAAATGAAAGCAGCCAGGAAATGGGAAACACAGAAATGATGCAGTCAGTTAAGAGGCAAAAGAGATCTTTTTTTCAGCTGCATCCAATGCAGTAATACCGACTTGGCAGTCAGGCTATTAGAAATTAATTCCAAAAAAAAAAAGAAAGAAATTAATTCCAGCTCTACCACTCACCAAACGTCCAACACCTCAGTTTAGCAAACTGCAACTTTTCCAACACATTAATTTCTATAATAACTTAAATGAAGAACAGAGAAATTTAAGTATATGACTTAAAATCTACACGGTGGCAAGGTACTAACAATGTCAGTCACTGCCGTGGGAAGGAAAAAACCTTTCTTGAAACAATTTGTGAAATTTATCTACACTCTCATCTTCTAGAAATAATCTAAATCCAGAACATCAACATATTTAAAACATCAGATTTCCTCTGGTAATTTTGGCATATGTTAGAATACTGAGCAAAATAAGAATCGGGCTGAGACCTAACCAAGGATCACCATCTTTATACGCTTTTGGGAGCCTGCTAAAAATATATATTCCTGGGAGAGGCCGGTGGAAATTCTGGGCAAGGCCTGGACCGTAGGAAACCACATTTTGTTCCCAGCATTCCAGGTGATCCGGACACTGGTGGTTTTGCTGAATCTAACAACTGGCCATACAGATACTGCATATGCTAAGCAGGAAGGGAACCCTGTGCTTCGTTTCTTCCTATTTCATCTGTAAAGGCTCCTTATACTTACCATTGGCCTGTAAAATTAACACCTGCTCTATTGAAGGATGTAAAAAATGATACCCGCCACACTCCCAAGACAATGGGCAGAGGACGGCCAGTGCACTTGCAGGGGAGGGTCTGGGTCTTCTAGGCTTCCACCTTCCTGGCCTATGGGCAGAATCGACTCCAAATGTTTTTTTTTGTTTTTTAAAAGGAAAACTGTCTTAGGAACACATGGCTCTTGAGGAACATTACTATTAGGATCCTAAATATTAATATAGCAATTGTCTACAATCTTACGGCATAGGTCCCCTTAAATTAAAAAGATTAATTACTCACGTCTTGATCTGACAGTTTTTCTACTAACATTTCTTCCAGTTCCTCCTTAATCAGCCATCTGCTACCAATCGGGTCTCTGTTAAAATATCACATATATTCTCTTTTAAATTAACCATGCAATGAGAGTTATATCATGGAAGATCCCACAAGTGGTAGTGATTCTTGATGGGGAAATACACTTTTGTATTAATATTACACAGTTGTAAAACTCCATCCAAGTGAATAGTTTTTTGAGATAGGTTATTACGTTTCCTCAGTCTACTTTAAAAGAAGAGATAACCAGGCTAGCAATGTCCCATTGGCAGAGTTAGACTTGGCAGTGTGAAACTTGCTGGATATTCAAGTCACCAGCTTTCTCAAAAACTCAAATTGTGCTTGCTTTTCATAATTTGTTTGAAAGGAGAGGTTATGGAAGCACAGTAATCTGTCAGTGGACTAAAGCAGTAATGAATACAAAGAAAAGGCTAGGGATAGTACTTAACAGACTAAACTAGCTATGTTCCAAAACCTGGGTCTTTTGAAGAAGAGAAAACACAAGCATGTGCTGTGCGCCCAGTCAGGTCTCTGTGGCCCCGTGGCCTGTAGCCCGCCAGGCTCCTCTGTCCATGGGATGCTCCAGGCGAGAATGCTGGAGTGGACTGCTACTCCTTCTCCAGGAGAGCTTCCCAACCCAGGGATTGAACCCACATTTCTTGTGTCTCCCCTGCATTGGCAGGCAGGTTCTTTACCACTGTGTCATCTGGATCAAAAATTTGTGTCTTTTGAATAAGAGGAAATATATGACTAACCAGTCCAAAATTTAAAACCAGTTGGTCAAGTTGATGGATCTAGTCTATCACTGTTTGCTAAATGGTTGCACAAATCTTTAAACACAAAATACATAAAATATACACACACACACCCATATACATATGCATACATACATAAGCACAAAAATTTTGAAGAAATAATATTCAAATATAGTAATTAAGTGCCATTTAATATATAAATCTGGAATGAAGTAATATAAAAATAATAACCTTAATATTTACATCCTCCCGAACAAAAAAACAAATCATAAAGATTAATGTTGAAATAATGAACACATTTTTAAGCTTTATGTAATGCCTAAGAAACACTATGATAAGTGGTATGTTTTTAGTTAGTATTTTAACACAGAGAAGAACTTACTTGGTTCTAGGTTTTTCTGAAAACAGACCTTTGGCTCGCAGCTGGTCTTGGCGTTCTTCTACATGGAGCACCTTTCCATACGCTTCCTGTGGCAAGTAAAACACACGCTAAACCGAGAGACTGCACATTCTTACCACTACTTTCTCCTCCCTTTGAGTCCCCCTCATCTCAAAAGTACCCCTCCTCAATTCTCAAGTCACAGCTGCACAGCAAGTACTGCTGAAAATGCTTTTCCACAATACTATTTCTCACTCAACCTGAAGAATGGTAGAGTAATTTCAATGAGAATTTAGTATTCTGCATAGTAACACACTTCAGCTGAATTTAAATAACTCTATAAAAGGTTTACAACTAGCTCAGTGAGGATATTAAACACAAAATAAAGTTACAAATGATTTATTTTCCTTAAGAATTCCTCAAACAGAATCAAAAACTTTCCTTAAAAAATTCCTAATTTATACAGCAGCAATATGCCTTTAAACTTGGAGAAATGCCAGTAAAAATTATACTTGCCACTGAACAACTTTTCTAATATTTAACACTTATGTAATAGTTAAGTCTTTACCATGCAGTCTGTGTCTTTAAAAGTTCTCTATTAATATTTACTTCTCATTATTTGATTTCTATTAATTTACTTTCTAGAAAAGACTTCAAATGTATGTCACCTGTCAAAACTGTAATGCAAGTAAGGGAAATTTACCATTTTGTTAGAATTGTAAAAAAGCAATAATCTGGCAACAAAGGTGATTAATAAAATACATTTTTCCAGGAAATGAGTTTACAACAAGCAGAATAATGCAACTGCCTCCCAGTTTTTTTTGACTGAGCCTATTTGAAGACTCATGTTGAATTGGTGTGCATTCATTTATCATTTCATACTAATTTCAAGTACGTATTTGTTTATAATATACTAATCGAAGGAACAGACACGCTCAAAGGATGAACTAGAGATCTCAGAAGACACAACTGGTTACTACGAGATGCCTGTCCGTATTTCAAACAGTCTTAATGATCTCCAGCTTGGGGTCAACCTTGTGTGGATGCTGATCAGAGCACTATTTTATATTCAAAGCTGCCGATAAAGAGTCTGCTCTAAGAATGGGAGTGTCCCTGGCTGCTGCCTCTGTACTGACCAGCGCTTCCATTTTATTATCTTCATTCTGCAACCTCTTCTCAGGAATCCATTTCTTTCAAGTGGAAAAGGGAGAAAGGGCAGACGAAGGAAGAAAGGATATAAGGACTGCACCTTTGATTTGCATAAATATAGGTGAGAAAAAAGGAATGGTGAGACGAGGACAAAGCTCATTTCCTGTGGCTGGGAGACTCCTGAGAGCGTGTTTTGTGTTGTTTGTTCTTGGAAGGAGAGTAGAATTGATAACTTAGACGAGAAGAAGAAAAGCAGCCACATGCAGAAACTGTGAAGCCGGGCTGAGCATCTCCGACACGGTGAAGAATCACTAACCAGTCAGAGGTTCTACAGCTAAGGCCCCATCAGCAGCAGCAGCTGCTAAGCCAAACACCAGGTCAGAAATGCACCGTCTCAGGCTCCACCCCAGACTTCCGGAAGAGGAACCTCTGACATGGGCTCACTGATCTGTTGGAACCATGCCCCAGAGTAATGTACACTGAAGTCTAGGTTTAAACATCAGAACTACGGAAAGAAATTAGGTTAATTCAATTCTATTGTCCAGGTTAAAAATAACTACCTCTACAACGTGGACAGCAAGAAGATCAAACCAGTCAATCCTAAAAGAAATAAACCCTGAATATTCATTGGAAAGACTGATGCTGAAGCTCCAATACTTTGGCCGCCTGATGCGAAGAGCCAACTCACTGGAAAAGACCCTGATGCTGGGAAAGACTGAAGGCAGGAAAAGAAGGGGACAACAGAGGATGAGATGTTCGGATGGCATCGCTGACTCAACGGACTTGAGTTTGGGCAAGCTCTGGGAGATGGTGAAACACAGGGAAGCCTGGTGTGCTGCAGTCCACGCAGTCACAAAGGGCTGAACACGACTGAGCGACTAACACACCCAGCTTGTTAAAGATCTATTTAATTTTCTGGAATAACCAAAGCAACAAAAACAAAAATAGTTCACCTGCTTCACAGGTAAGTTTCAAGTCAAAGTTTGGGCTGCTAAAGTTGTTATCGTTTGCCGGTGACTTCTGAGCAATTTTTACATTAAGGCCACATTTTTCTTAAACTGTTCACTCTGCTATTATCTTCTGCAGTTCATATATTTAGTTCCACAAAAATGCATAAATAGTGTATGTAAAATCACCAGAAAAACCGTCGAAAATGAGAAAAACCACCCATGAAGGTACACGTCAAATTTCAAATATGCTAAGTTCTAATCATTGATGGAGCTTCCCTGGTGGCTCAGATGTGCTTTGACAGTTGTGATCCATCAAGTTATATAATGCTCACATTAAAGCCCTTCATTCAGTTCTCTAAATATTTAGGAAAATATATGTAAAGTACTTGGCACAGTGCCTGGCCTATAGCAATGGCCAAAAAAGGACACAGTGGTGAGGTATGGTGTTTGGGTGTCAAATACGCGAAACCATTTTATGTGCACGCCGTTTCTACCTTTCTTTCTCTTCTAAATAATAAACCCGCTCTTCAGAGTCTGTCCTGGCTACTCTGAGACAAGAGTCGTCTGGAAAGTACACCCTACAGCTTCAGCTCCCTGAAGAGGTGTGTGTATTAATTTACATCAGAAAATCCTCGAGAGTATAAAATACGCCAGGCACTGTCAACATCACAGATTATCAGGACTGGCTTCTGGTCTATTGTTCAATTTCCACTTAATTTTTAAGGGGCACTAGAGGATTAGCCGTGACCCCAGCTACGCTAAGTTTATATACTGTATTTAATAGTATAATTTTCAAATATGACAGGAATAACCCAGATGTGAAATGCTGAATCATTAATCACAGCTATGATTAATATTTCATAAAATCAAAGCCAGTCTATCCACCCCTCATGTCATCAGATTTCCATAATGTATGAGTTGCATTTAGAAGGTGCCTAATTTGAAAATACCAGATGCTCAGGGTGCAAAAAAGAAATGCTTAAACTAAACTCTTCCAAGAGCATGAGCAATACGATTTTTAGTCTAAAGAAATCTGATTTTAGTCTTCCCAAATCTGTTTTGGTTTATTAATCATGTAGAAGTTCCAATTTTAGGAAGGGCAAACAAATAACATTTCTTAGGAGAGTGGTACAGAAAAAGTCTGTATATATATATTTTTTGATATACAAAATATATACAACTAACAGTAATTATCATCTTAGATACTAGTTCAATACAGTTGAGATTTTAAAATGTTTATTGGGAAAAAGAAAATCACAGGAAATAAATTTCCTAAATAACAATCTTCTCAAAATTTTTTGGCTACTGGCATATACAAAACCAACTGAAATAAATGTAATACAATTCATTTCTCATGGATTTCATCATGCTATTTATCTAGAGTTCCAAGAGACATATTTACACAGGAGACCATGACTATCACTTCATGAACAGTGTGCTATACTTCATGTAATGCTATTCAGCACAAACAAAACAGTCTCACACGTAGGTCATGGAGACAAGTCCTCTGGGAAAGTACACACCAGGAGTAATTACACAGGAGTGCTTGTGACTCAATACCATACATTTTCACTACCTAAAGCTCCATCATTTATTTAGAAAAATAATCTTATCATTATAAAAGAAGTGATCTGGTTGAAATCAACAGAGGCAGTAAGTTGAATCGGTTTTTAAAAACTGATTTTCCTAATTGTTACACTTAGAACATACAAGATCCACAACAGTAATTATTCACATGTGAGGAAAATGTATATTAAAGATACTTCCAGAACAGCAGATTCTGTTACTGAATTAGTTACCAAAGTAACTCTCCACTATTCTTGCCTGGAGAATCCCATGGACAGAGGAGCCTGGTGGGCTACATACAGTCCAAAAGGTCGCAGGGAGTTGGACGCAACTGAAGCGACACAGCACGCACAGATGCATGTCAAGGAGGACTGAAGACAGCACGCAGATGCATGCCAGCCTGGTCTGCAGCTTTCTAAAAGGAAGCCCTGAGTGTAGTTGTGAAGCAGAGTTCTGTAATACCTCACTGTGGGAAGGGTCACTGCTTTAAGTCCATTTTTAAGAAGTGCTGCTTCAAAAGTTTTCAACATGCACTACCAGGTGACAGGGAGGATGGAAACCAAGGAAGAACCCTGGGGTGCCAGGTCCCTAGAACTTTCGTTAGTTGGGTCTGCAGCACCATAAGTGGACATACACACCCCTCTGGGGCTGCTGTGTGAACCCAGAAGTTATTTAAGTCACTCAAAATAAACTGGAGAATTTCTACATGAGCTAGGCAAATGAATCCTGTTTCTACCTACACTATCAGGATTAGAATCACCTCTTTTTTTTTCCACATTTTAAACTTTCTCCCCCCAATTGGGTAGAATAGTTTAAGTATATAATAATCTACTTATTCCTTAATTTGACCCTTCTTTGGGTAAAAGTTTCATCTGTGGCCATATACTTGCTTTGAATTATAGAAATATTCTGGCAATACTCCAATGTTTACTGTAAGACAAGTCATGAAATATAAATGAGGTTTCTAAATTCCCGGCGTAGCCTTTATAGATGAAGAACCTTATCTTAAAGATTGTGGTAGGGAGAGCTGATGGATAATTTCAATAAATGCTGAATGTTTCTGACAGCTTACAGTGTTTTCGAAGTGTTTCACACCCTTTCCTGAGCTCTGGTTTCATGGGATGTGAAAAGGTGTTCTGGGTGGAGAGGTTTCAGGTCACTTCCTTTACTATCTTTTTTCATTCTGCTCCTGAAAGCTTAAATCATGTCTGAGAAGTACACAAATTCTATTGGTAAGTGGCTATTAAGGAGATGGAAAGTTATCTACTTTGGGTAAGAAAGACAGATGAGCAGCGCTGTCCAGCATGGAGCCCCTTAATCCTCCACAGTGATCCTTTGAGAAACTGTAAGGCTCTCTTTTCCTCTTACTTAAAACGACCTTTACTGTTTAAGAATTTACTTGTTAGTAGTGTTTCACACTTCATTCACTACATATGTACATCTTGTTCGCTCTTTTGTAAAACAGATGGTTTTTATTGACTTTCCCAGGAACCTGGAGACAGGTGCGCGGCTGTGCCCACAGGTGGGAGTTCTAGCCAGTGAACTCTCCGCGTGTAACACACTCAGGGATAACACGCTCACTCAGGGTGTAACACACTCAGGGTGCAACCCCCAAGGACCAGGACGTACTCCCACACCTTACATTCTCCAGCAGTTTCACTTCTGGGCAAAACAACGAGCTGCTTCTTTCTGAGAATCCTCTGCTTCCCTCAAAACTCCTCCCACTTCTCCACAAATAACCGGATGGACTAACTTCAGGCCAGTGGGAAACAGTGCTCTCTAAAGCTTTATGTCTCATCCTCAACTGGAAGCTGTAGCAGGCCCGTGTTGTATAACTTTAACAGGCAGGCAGCGATCAGACATGGGAAAGCGGCTCCGACATCATTACAGAAGGTCAACAGATGCCACAGAGGGCCCCCGGCAGAACTGCACTCAGGCTTGGGATTGGTGCTCTTCTGCCAAAAAGCCTGGCCAAGGACGCCCATGGCTCATGCCGTCACAGACTGCCCAGGACATGGGAGAATCAGAGTCTGGCTTAGAGTCTTTCACCCTGCCACATGGGAAGAAATGACATCGAAAGAAAGAGATGGTGACAACAGTGACTCACTTCCCGCCCACCTGTCACAGTCTTTGGGGGGTCGATGCCCTGGGCTGTGGTGGATGGTAGTGGGAGGACTCCCCTCCTCCACCAAGAGAGGGCAGAGCAACTCAGGGAGCAGCTTCCAGGTATACTGTCTTATATCATATGCGATGCCTGATTCACCACAAACAGGGAGGGTTTAGTCACATAACACGGTTCAGGGTTACAAGCAGCTTCTCGCATAACTCGGACCCACACTGGCCCGGCAAGGACCACAACTGGGATTAACAACATCTGCCCTGCATGAGGTGCAAGCACTTGGTATGCACTTAGGGAAACTCCTATCCTTTTTTCCATACATACAATTAGTTTAAAATTTCATAAGGTGCATTTTTCGAAAATACAAAATTTTATTAATTATCTGAATTAATATGCTCAAATTTAACCAAAACATCTGTAATTCACAGGTGTAAACTGTTCTGATGGACAACAAAAACAAATACCAAACCCACAGTGTTTGGGGGTCAAAACACGCAAAAGACTCTTAAGACAGACCTAAATTACTAGATTTATCTAAAATGTAGAAGCCTGAAGAACTCTCCTGTATGTAACGAAACTGTATGATGCATTAAGGAAGATCATTGATAAACTGAGTGTAATCTGACATTTGAGTTTAGACTGGGGTAGTATCTGATTGGCTGAGAAACCAATCAGATTCTTGAGCGATCCCTATTAAAAACATATAAACTAAAGTTAGGCCTCTTCTCCGATGTGTAATTTCTTCATTATGATGGAATGCAACCGAATACCGAGCCCTGAGGTTGCTCGGTTTCAGCCCAGACAAATGCAAATGGCCTGTCGGGTGACAGCTGTTTGATAAGGCTCCTCTCCACGACCCACCCGCTTTACTTTTTCCCGTGAAACTTGGGATGAAAGGCAGAAGGCAGGAAGAGAATTAATGTAGCATACAGTCTAAAGGCAATGCTACAACCGTGATTAAGTAGAAAAGTTAAAAGGCACAGATTTTCCACAGCTTCGCTGCGTGCAAGCCATCCGTGTAACAAGCTGACAGCCGAGCGCGCCAGCTCCATCACCTCTCCGACAGCTACTGCGCGCACTGCGCCCCTTTTCAGGGGGAATTTGCGTCTGTACCATGAAGCGTTGTACATTATTTCTGAGCTCTGCAGGGGGCTCGAGTCCATATGGAACCTTCACAAATATTACCACAGATCAAACCAGAGGCGTCGGGAGGCAGATTTGACATACCTATTTAAATGAGCGGCAGGGGTCCCCGGGCGGCCGCAGGCGGTGCGGAGAGCCTGGGTGGAGAGCGCGGCCAGCTCCATTACTCAGCAAAGATGCCCTCCGCATCCATCATTCATTTCGTTTCTGCTGGGCAAGAAGCTCATTTGCCCAAGGTCAACAGAAAGTGAAAGGAAGGTTTTCTTTTTTTCCACGCCCCTCCCCAAGAAATAAATGCTCCTGACAACTGGGGATTCTATCCTCTGGCTTTGCAGAGCGCAAACACCAGCCAGCTTGACAAAACAGAGTACCCATGTGCGTGCGGGCCAAGCTGCCTGAGAGTGCACTGGGGCCACGGAGGCCTGGAGATTGTTTCTGTTAACTGGGAGAAATCATACATACTATGAATAAAATAAAACTTGACACCGTGTTCTACAGATGAAGCGGGTTCTGTTGTTTAAAACTGGGTATTAGCATCCAGCCTTTTGTCACAGTAACTGTAGGAGATGCCCCAGTGTGTACACCATCAAACACCTAGGCTCTGAAAGAAAAATACAACCTGTTCCCAGGACAGGCAAATGTGGTGGGGGGTCAAAATGTAGTGAAATCACTTTTTTGTGGGTCCTCTAGACCCTGATTCTAACCTCATACATTGTGCTGGCCTATAAAAAGCAAATTGTATTTGAATAAGTAATCATTTCATGGCAAATAGATGGAGAAACAGTGGAAGCAGTGACATATTTTCTTTTCTTGGGCTCCAGAATCACTGCAGACAGTGACTACAGCCATGAAATTAAAAGACGCTTGCTCCTCAGGAGGAAAGCTATGACAAAGCTAGACAGCGTATGAAAAGCAGAGACATCCCTTTGCCAACAAAGGTCTGTACAGTCAAAGCTATGGTTTTTCCAGTACTCATGTATGAGAGCTGGACCATAAAGAAGGCTGAGCACTGATGCTTTCAAACTGTGGTGCTGGAGAAGACTCTTGAGAGTCCCTTGGACTGCAAGGAGATCCAACTAGTCCATTCTAAAGGAAATGGGTCCTGGGTGTTCATTGGAAGGACTGATGTGGAAGTTCCAATACTCCAGCCACTTGATGCAAAGAGCTGACTCACTGGAAAAGATCCTGATACTGGGAAAGATGGAGGGTAGAAGGAGAAGAGGGGGACAGAGGATGAGATGACTCAGCGACTGAACAACAACGAGAGGGAAGGACTTTGCCTCTTTCCAGGTGAGTGAGCGCCCCATCACCCTGATGGTATCTTTCCTGATTCTGGCCTTGTGATACACACCCACAACTGGATACTGACCTGAGCATCTCTCTCTCAACACGACCTTTGGAAGTAAAAGCGTTTTAAGGACAAGCCATTCTGACATAAATTCTCTAGTGCTTACCTTTAGCAAAAATAAATTAATAAGATATAAAGCCTTTTAACATACTGTCTTACCTCTAGAAGTCCTACTTTTTGTCCGTTATGAAACGTACTAGGTAAAATTCTGAAGCTGAGCAAAATCTCTGGTATCATTAGTTACTTAGTTAACAGCTCATATTATTTACCGTGTGATATACTTACATGCATTAATGAGTAGTATGACTGTTTGCCAGTGTAAAAGAGAAAATGAAATGGGCGGCCATCTTCTCCCCACTGGATAGCTAATACAAACCAAATGAAAACAAATAAGCAAAAATAAAAATACAGAGACCAAATAGCCTGCATTTAATTGCGGTTTTATAATTCTGCAATAAGACATGCTTTTAATTCTGATTAACTTTTAAAATAACAAAAAAAGCATTAATCATTAGAATTGAGTTTGGCAGGTTTACCCTAAATTTAGGATATTTAATATTTCATACCCGTTGATACAAAACAATGTTTATATTCGATAAAACATTCCTAAACATTTCACCATGAGGGTTTCCATAATTTGTTTTAAATTAACACACAAAATACCAGTATTTTCTTGCTAGAACATAACAAGTTATGTTTGGTTATTAATATAATGCACTCCCATATTCTTGAAAAGGAACAGCGATAAAGTCAAATGTAATACAGTCAGGAAAATATAACACAGAAGAGAACAAAACGGATTTGTCTGCGCCACTGTTTATTTCAACTCTGTGGTGACATACCTCCGAGAGTTTAAGAAGTCTAAAATAGGAGGGGCCCCACAGATGTTGTGTGTGGTTCCTTTTGAAATACAGATAATTGCTCACATCTAATAAACAGCAAACAAGCTGAGAAATGGCATCGCAGCAGTAGAGGAAGCCAACACTAACTCCATGTCCTTGTATTTGCACGGCAATGTTACTCTGTTAACCACTGGCAAGAACTCCAAACACGGAGGTTACACTCTCTATTGCACGAGTTGTAAACGCTTTTCTCCCAATCTGCCTGCCTTCTGACCTTGTCTGGGGTGTCCTTCACAGTCAAGATATGCACAGTGTGGCAGGGGACTCTGCCCTGCTCCTTCATGGCGGTGCTTTTCAACTGCTTTTTCATTATCATCCCTACTAAGGAGCCCTTACTAGACCCTTTCTCCCTCATCGCCTGTCTCCCCAGGAAAGCTGAACACTGTAGATACACTGAATAGCTGCTGACATGCACTGTGGCCCTTTCCAGGGCCACAAACATAGTAACAGCTAAGATTTTTTTTGCCTCCTATGAACCAATTTACACTCCCTTGGGGGCAATATCATCCTCATTGAGAAAACCTGCTCTAAGACTCTGGGCTGTCTAAAAACTATTTTCCTATATACTATCTTCTGGAATTTTTGTATGTTTTCCTGATCAGAAATTTAATCAACATGCAATTTATTAATACATCTGTGAGGCAGAAACCCAAGTACACCCTATTCTGTCCAACAAAGAGGGTCATTACTCCATCAGTTTTTTAAAAAATAATATGCTTTTTTGGTTTGAAATATCAGCTGTACAGCACGTAGGGTATCTTCCTCTTCTGGGATAACTGGATTATACACAGGCTAGTTTAAATGAATACACTTAAAATGAAAGCCATTTCATAATAAATGGTGGAAAACAGGTGTGTACTGGTATCTCACTGTTGCTTTAGTTTGTATCTTCCTGAAGCATCTTTTCATCCGCTTTTTCCCACCATCTGAGTATGTTCTCCAGTGATGTGTGCTATGGTCTCTGGCTCATTTTTAAATCAGGTGGTTCTTTTCTTATTGTTGAGTTTTAAGAGTTCTTCATACATTTTAGGTAACAGTCCTTTATCAGATGTGTCTTTTCTAAATATTTTTCTACCGTCCTATGGCTTGTTTTTTCATTCTCTTGACCATGTTGCTCACAGAGCAGAAAATTTTAACTGTAATGATATCCAATTCATCAATTCTGTCATGAACCATACCTTCAGCGTATTATCTAAAAAGCTAGGGGCAAACCCAAGTCTTCTAGGTTGCTCAGTACTGGTTCAGTTTCTCTAATAGGTACAGGCCTATTCACACTGTCTACTTCCTCATGCTCAAATCTCAGCAGATGGCCTTTCAGTGAACTGGCCCATTTCATCTGGGTTATCAAGTGGGTGGGCACAGAGCTGTTCACAGTATTCCCTTGATTATCCTTTTAATGTCCCAGGACCAGAATCGCTGCCCCCTTCCTTTGCTGATAACAGTATTGTGTCCTCTCTCCTTTTTTTCAGCTATGCCTGGCTAGAAGATGATCAGTTTTACTGTCTTCTCAAAGACCCAACTTTTGGTTTTGTTCATTTTCTCCCCTAATTTCCTTTTTTTCAATTTCACTGACTTCTCTTCTAACTTTTAATGTCTCTTTTCTTCTGCTTACTCTGATTTAACTTGCTCTTCTTTTTCTACTTCCCTCAGATGGATGTTTAGATAACTGAATTTAGATTTTCCTTCTTTTCTAATACATGCATTCAGTGCTACAGATTTCCCTCTGAGCACGGCTTTGGCCCACTCTTCTTACCTTTATAATCTTTCAGATATTAGAATCCTCTCAACAGAAGCAAGCTTAGAGATTATTGCTCTCGATTCCTCCACTGCATTTACATATGCCCACCTTCTGAGACAGAGATGCTTGTTGTATGTGTTTATAAGTACAAGTGGCATCTCTTGACCTATGCAAATATTTGTCCCTCTATTAGAGAGTGTGTAATTGAAAGAACTTAGGCTGCAAAGTCAAACTTCCTTGGTTTGTTTTTTAGCTTCTTTACTTAATAGTTGTGACCTTAACTGGGTTATTAACTCTTTTGTGAGTCAGGCTGCTCATTTGTGGAAAAAAAAAAAAGAAAGAAAACCACAAAATAATCACGAGGATTATGAGAATAAATGAACAATACTTAAAACACATATGAAAAATACAAATGGCATCCAGCTGCATTCACATCACACACCTGCTGCAGACGGAATGTCTGTGCCCCGCCCCCACCTTGCAAGAGCTTTGAGCCCCGTGGAGAAGCCGCTGCAATGAGAAGCCTGCATACCATAAGCAGAGAGTAGCCCCTGCTTACTGCAACTAGAAAAAGTCCACGCAGCAGTAAAGACCCAACACAGCCATAAATGAATCAATAAAATCAATAAAATAATTTTTAAAAACCCAGAAAGTGAGAATAATCCAAATGCTCTGCTGATGAAAATTCATCTTCACCAAAACAAGGTAAACTGAAGGAAACTTCTGGTAAAACAAGGAAAGTGAAACATAACCCTCCGAACTGAATTAAATATCATCAAGCAAACATTTGGAGTTTTTGGAGAACACTTTGAATCAACAGCTCAAAACTGAAAACAGAATGGACAAAAAAACTCAAAGAAATGAGACAGCTTGATTAAATTCAGGGGAGAAATGTCAACTAGCTCGTAAGTAACTTAAAAGAGAATAGACTAAAACATAATACATTAAAAAACAAAAAAGAAACAACCAAAGAAATGAAAATGAGATAAAGATGTTAAGAGTCAGAGTTGGTGTGACTGATCTGGAAGGCAACCAAGGAAGGAATAACACTTACATAATTGGAGTCCAAAGGACAAGAATTAAAAGTGGAATAGAACTAAAATTTGTAACTGTTAAGAGAACTATTTCTGGATGTAAGGACTTGAATCTACCTATTGAAAGAACTATCACCACTGTAATCTAACCCTCAATAATAATCAATGGATGCCATATTTTCATAAAGCTACTAAATAGATAAAAAACCCTTTAGACCACCGGGGGAAGATGACTCGCACAAAACTTCTCAAAAACTACAGGCAAAGCAAGGCAACGGAGCAGCATTTTCAAGTAACTCAAGAAAAGAAGTATGAAAACCAGAGACTTTCTCCTTCAGCTAAGCTGTCCTTCAAGTATCAAAGCTATAAAGAAACAATTTTAAAAACTTAAGAATTTGTATCTGTGAGCCCTTTTGGAAAATCTACTAGAAAATGAATGAACTGCATTCAACCAACAGATGACCAGGGAAACCTCAGCAAAAGGAGTTGTGGATAGCATTTAATCTCCCACATTGGAAAACAAGAAAAACAACAGTTATCTACTTACTAAAGCTGTTGTGAAAATTATGAGTTATGCATGCAAAATACTGAGAACTGTACCTGGTCTGCTCTAAGTTTCAATAAATACCAGTTACTATAATTCAGGACACTTCAAATCAATTAGAATCAAGTTACCCATGACAATTTTATACTTTTATATACCCTCTGAATATCATAATGGACATTATGTTGTCCTCTTAGGTTTTCTTCTTCCATTCACCAGACTTGCTAGCACTTGATCAATTTCACCGGTTTTTCAAAGGGTTGAGTGAGTGAAGTCGCCCAGTCATGTCCGACTCTTTGTGACCCCATGGACTGTAGCCCACCAGGCTCCTCCCTCCATAGGATTCTCCAAGCAAGAGTACTGGAGTGGGTTGCCATTTCCTTCTCCAGGGGATCTTCCCAACCCAGGGACTGAACCCATGTCTCCTGCATTCCAGGCAGACACTTTAACCTCTGAGCCACCAGGGAAGTTCAAAGAGTTAGTTGGTTTTATTTGTCCTACCCTTTCTTTTAAATGTCTTTAATTCAATCATCCATTTCATTCTTTTTCTGCCTTTTTGAACTGACTACTGTTCATTTTATTTCTAGTCTTTCTCACTGCTTAATAAATACATTTGCCTCTGTGTTAAACACTGTCCATATCCTATAGGGTTTAATATGAACTGTCAAATATTTTTGAACAGTCTGTAATCTCAATTTTGATTTCACTTTAACCCCGAAGTTTTACAGTTCTAATCCACATAATTTCTATTTTTATAATTTGTTGGGTTTTCTCTACAACCTACTGCATCATAATTCTATTAATATTCCACTGGCATCTGCATAGAAAATGTATTCTTTGTACTTCAATCTGTAGCTATAAAATCATGCTGTGTTACTCGAATTCTTTAGAGCCTTAGTTAACAGCTTTTTGCTTTAAATGTTTCCATGCTAAATGCCTGGTGCAAAAAGGTTCATGGTCGTCAAAGCCACTTAATGGATATTAGGTTTTATCAATATAAATTAACATTCCTGTCTCACTGAACCATTCCCTAAGCTCCCTGAGTTCCATTCTGTCTGGTATTAGGTGTTCCTCTTTGCTTCTGTCATCAACCGGGTACATATCTTTGTTTTTCCCAATAATTTTTTAATCACTTGCTTTAAACAGCAGAGCAGGATTTTATGTTAACTCAATCTAGAAGCTTCCATCTTTTGATAAAGGGAGTAGGAGCACATTGAAAGTGCCATAATCTATTCAAATCTAAAATTAAATGATATTTTTTAACATAAAAATCAATTTGTTCTGTATTTACAAAGTATAGCAAAATTGCTAAGTAGGTCAACAGACAGATGGCAAATTCTAGCTGATTCTAAAGGTATAGTGTCTGAAGTGAAAGTGAGTGTTACTTGCTCAGTTGTGTCTGACTCTTTGCAACTCCATGGACTGTAGGTAGCCCAGGCTCCTCTGTCCGTGGAATACTCCAGGCCGGGAATGCTGGAGTGGGTAGCCATGCCCTTCTCCAGGGGATTTTTCCAACCCAGGGATCGAACCTGGGTTTCCTGCATTGCAGGTGGATTCTTTACCATCTGAGCCACCAGGGGAGCCCCCAAAACACAGATAAATGTACTTAACTGAAATGGAAGGAAATCCTACCAACACGGACATGTTTCCAGGATAACATATGGGCATTTTGCAGGGACACACGGACATTTCACTGGTTACATTCCAGCTGACAGTAGCAAACACTTCCTACTACTGAGAAGGTGGTGTGACATCAAAGGACCAGGCTCAGAGGCGGAGATATACAAGAAGAGATGCAACCAACAGAGACGTAGAACAAAGAGAGGAAGGGACACAGGTGAGGAGCCTGAGAGGCTGAAAAAATGGAAAAACCGCTAAAAGAGGGGGGAACATCACTATCCTTACGATCATCTACAGAAAAGCTCTAAGTGTAAGCTACTGTGCGCTATGCCTTCAGTTTTATTTCTAGAAAGCTGAATTGTGTCTTTAAATTTGATTTACATTCTTAATATAGCCTCGTTTATTATCTTCCCAGAAGCTATTAATTAAATTGATGTCACAGTTTATTATCAACCACATGTAAGAGTTCAGAAAATATAAAAGACAGAAAGTATGTATTAGAAGATTCAAAATACCTCTAGCAGGATTCAAAATAAAAGTTATCCTGAAAAGAGTGAAGCAGAGAATGAAAGAATGCCTAGCTTTGAATAGAGGTGAACATTCACCAAAAACATCAATTTGGAACAAATTGATTTTTAACAGAAATATCTACTCTTACCAATCAATTTCTTGGTTCTGAAACACTCTAATGCCACCCACAAACTGAGCATCTGTGGCCAGCAGGCGACCTTCCAGTGTCTCCACATGTTTTCACTGCTGACGTACACGCTCACTAAGAGTCAGTTGTGTTTATTCCCAAACGTGTTTATTGCTATTGTACTTACTCCTATAATTACATGAATTAAGTATTCTATAAACAGATGAAACATGGGTGAAAACAGAAAAAGATAGTAGCTGCTTCTCTGAAGTCTAAGTTGAATGCTTTAGAAAGATTCAAAGGCAAGTTACTAAAAAAAAAAAGGTTTGTTCAACTTCAGTGTGGTTGGTGGGACATCTGCAGAAATACAGAAGTATTGCTCACTCAGATTTCTTAAGGAAGTTTAAGTTCTTTGCTCCACTGTAAGGAAACCAGAGCTGAAACCTGTGATGAAACATCAGCAGCTAAGATGCATGAAAGATACAAGGAGGGACAGACACATCCTCAAAGGAAAACTCTCCAGGGTTACAGCAAAAGTCTGCCGAATACAAATCTCTATCTCAAACGTTCTCAAGAAATGATTTCTGGCTTTAATACTTTTTAAAGTAACTGACAACCCACCTCCCCCCCGCAAGCTTATCCAAGAAGCTTCTAATCTGAATTAGAAAAAGTATATATGCTATTTCCTGGTGACCTTAAAACTTGCCCCATGCTTTCTCCAAAGTTTCAGTTGACATATTTAAAAGATAAACAGAAAATCTTAAAAGAAAATAAAGACAGGGGGCAAGAGAACAGTGATGGCTAACTGCTCATCAGAAACAACAGATCACATAAATAAGACCAAAAATCTGTATTTAGTGAAAATATGCTTATAAAATGAAGAACATTAAAAAATTCTCATATTTAAAAAAGCTGAATTTGTCTCCAGCAGATCTATACCCAATTCTTCTTCAAAAAGGCATATTAGAATGCAAATAAACTGACATCAGTATAGGCGTAAACTCTAACCTGATCTAATTTTAATATTATTTGGTGAAAAGGAAACAATCTGCAAACTCCAGTTATTCATTATTAGTTATAAAATATTCCTGACTTCTTTCACGACAACCGTGACACAGATTTCCACACACCTGAGTGACTGAGGATATGTAACAGCACTGTGGAAATTAAGAGCTAGTTTATTCTTGAACAAACTCACCTCTCTGTTTTGGAAAAATCTCTTCGGGATGCTGTAAAATAAATTAAAAATGCATTAGGTAATTACTGTAACATATAAAGCTAAGTGAAATTAGTAAAAAGTATTAATAAAGAGAACTACCTTCATTATGGGCCGGGCTCGCTTCTCAAACAAACCACTGGGAAAAAGGTAAGTGATCGCCCTCTGAAAAGACACACAAAATTAACACCAGTTGTAAAATCAAGTTCACGTTTATCCAAGGGTTTCATATGCCTTATCTTACTGTGCAGTCTTTTAAGTGAATTAATAAAACCACCACACATACATTCCCCAAAGGGCAGGCCCCAATCCCCCACCGCCGTGACACCTGGATGTTTTCAGAAGCTCTCTGAACTTTCCCTCGAACTTGGGAGAGGCTCTTCAACTATGTTTTCCCAAGCGCTTCTCTTCAGTGCCTGCTTTTCAATGGAGATGCTCTCGGCATTTTGAACGTGAGGCCGCCCTGTAGGCTAACTTCCCCCATAAAGCGGGTCATTCTGTCATCCCTGGTCCTTCTCCCAAAACCTCCAGCAGGAACATACCCAATGCTCTTGACAAATCTCGCCCCCACACGTTTCCAAATGCCCTTCACCTTCTGGGGGCAGTACTGCCCCCAACCTGAGAGGGACCACGTAAGCCCCTGCAGTATTCTCCAGCACCCTCCTCACAATCAAAAGGAAAAGCAAACACAAAGAGCACGGGTCTTCATCTCTGCTGCACAACATCAGATGCAAAGCCTGTGGACCCTACACCCTCCCTGAGCTCCGGATGGACTGGCAGCCCCTGCAGCACCCGCGCTCTTCTTTCAGAACCTGTTTCTTCTGCACTTCTAATGAACTTCTAAGAAAACATGCTGGGGACTTCCCTGGGGGTCCAGGGACTAAACTGTGTGCTCCCAATGCAGGGGCCCAGGTTCGATCTCTGGTCAGGGAACTAGATCCCACATGCCACAATCAAGGCTTGACGCAGTCAAAGAAATATATATATATATATTTAAAGAAAATGTGCTAGACCAGATCCTGTCCCTAGAAGTAGGGCCTATAAATTCGGGGGGCGGGGGGGAGGGGTGGCAAATTCAATTACACTAAGGAGCCTAGGTATGTCTCTGGGTCAAGTTTTACTCATTCTGCCTTCTGGCAATAAAACCAACACTAAAAAACAAAAACAACAACAAAACTCAGGTCAAACACCAGAGTGCTACTTTTGTGAACTTTTTTCTTTTTGAAAAAACCAGGGGCTCCTCTCTCTCCTTCTCTGCAGAAGGTGGACTTTTTATTTCATAAATGATGTTGAGACAAGTGGTCGCCAATTGGAAAAGATAAAACTGGACCCAAACCTCACACCACATATCTGAATAAACTCCAGATGAGTCAGAGAGCCAAAGGTGGAAAGTGAAGTCAAAGCAGTACCAGAAGACAACGTGGATGAGTTCCGCCAGGGCCTCCCCTGGTGGCCCAGAGGTAAAGAATCTGCCTGCAATGCGGGAGCCTTGGGTTCGCTCTCTGCGTCTGGAAGATCCCCTGGAGCAGGGCATGGCAACCCATTCCAATATTCTTGCCTGGAGAATCCCATGGACAGAGAAGCCTGCCAGGCGATAGCCCATGGGGTCGCAGAGTCAGACAAGACTCAGCAACTGAACAATAACAACACAGAATCCTTTAGAAATTTATAAGACTGCAGCATGGCTTATCTAAATCCAAAACAAAAGAATGTAAAAAAAAAAATTAACCCAAGTGTCACAGAGTAAAGTAAGGTATTTCTCATTTGTAAACATCCTGCTTACATCTTTAAATTTTCATGAGAATGCTGGTGACTGCAGTGTTCCCTCCCATGAAGGCTAAATATGTAACTGTATATTCTCAGGCTTTATGTCAAAGGATGAAAGGACTGCAGACGCCATCCGGGACATGGAAGCCCTGGGTCAGGACTGCAATCCCTATTAATTAGGGATCCCAGCTGGGCAGTGGGTCTGCAGCTGTTAACGTGATCAATGACTTACCTACATGTCATCTCTACTGATTCGCTTATAAATTACCAGCAAGTGAGACTAATGTACAGGTGCTAATTTATTTAAACTGTTCTCTGCAGCGCTACACAGCTTTATAAGCTGCATCTGCACCTAATGTTGGCTGTCAGTTGTACTTAGACATGCCTGTCCTAACGACTCTGTTCATTAGAAGTGAGCACAAATTATGAAATATTGTGAAAAATGATACATCAAATGGAATGGGCACAGCAAATCAATTAGAGAAACTTCACACAGCAGATTCGCACTTAGGAGAATAAAACACTCAGGTTTCGGAAGGAGGTCTATAATACCAATTAAAAAGTAATTGGTAGACTTCAGCAGTATTATATATCAATTTGCTGGCTTTTTTCCTGAATTTCTCGACTAATGCAGAACTTAACTTTTAATTCCCAAATACACTCATTAGTAAATGCAAGTGCAGTTCTGTATCCGTAATATTTAAGATAACTGAAATATCTCCAAACTTAAAATTGATAGGCTGAATCAAAAAGAAAGATACAAATACTGGTGGTCCTCACCTTTTTGTGTATTTGCAGCATGACTTTGAGAAAAGGAATTTTGATGATCCATGTGAACCATCAAAAAGGGTTAAGAGTCAGCAACACTACAGAGGTCTGTCTACTCCAGCAAGCAACATGTGACTGTGTCTATGGATTTGGGGCCCTGGCCACCACTCACCTAACCAGTCTGCAGCCCTGGGTCAAGATTTCTACCCCACTCCTGTTATACATGATGGGGCTATTTCTCAGTTTCTGTACAAAGACTCTTCTCTTGGCCAAAGTACAACTGCTTGACATTGAATTACAACCCCACTCAGCTCAGTGTTCATCTGACAGAAATTACCACCCCCCACCACCCCAACCCAGCACACAGTATTCTCAGATAAGAACACTCATCTGATCAACATCTGACAGTCACCTGGGAATGATTTATGGCACAGGAGTTGAGGTCCACACCATTAAGATCTACCTTCAAAATATTTAGCATGCATTTAAGTACTTTCAGCAAGATGCCACATACACAGACTACCACTGCTTGTCACAGGGTTCCCTGGCAGCTCAGTGGTAAAGGACCCGCCTGCCAATACAGAAATATAAAAATATTGCTCACTCAGACTTCTTAAGGAAGTTTAAGTTCCTTAAGAAAGAGACTTGGGTTCAATCCCTGGCTTGGGAAGATCCCCTGGAGGAGGGCATGGTAACCCACTGCAGTACTCTTGCCTGGAGAATCCCATGGACAGAGGAGCCTGGCAGGCTACAGTCCACGGGGCTGCAAAGAGTCGGACACGACTGAGCGGCTGAGCATAGCACAGAGGGGCTGCTCTTCCTGTCACCAGCAGCACCAGTGATTTGGGAATGAAGAATGGTGCGCGGCTCCTTTCTTTTCAATATAACCGAAGAAATTAGACAAAATTCAAACTATTTTGAAATGGAGAATGTCTACACCTAATTTCTTTCTAGTGAATTTGCCATTTTACCAACTAAAAGGGTATTTTTACAGTGACAAGCAGAATTATTTTTATTCATAAATTCTACCAATGATATTTCTTTTTTATTTCACTAATCAACCTCAGCACTCTTTTTTAAAAGGCTTATTAAATTAACAGTGCACCAACATGCAAGATTAGCTAGGTGTAATTTTCATACTTTTATGTTACCTTCTTTCACTGAGGCCAGAGGCCAGACTCCTAGTCCAGCTCAACCTTCTGGAATAAAGTTCTAAGCCTAGAAGTCAATGAAAAAGGCCTATAAATGAGCTGACGTAAATCTGTGATTTTATCTAGAACAAAGGGCATATGGGTCCTTATGCCGAGTCCAGTGGCTCTTGGCTCTAAATCCACACCTAACAACCTGAGCTGTGCCAAAGGCAGGCAGGTGAAGGGGCGCCGAGAGGCAGAAGCAGAGATGGACACGTTGATGTGGAAGAAGGGCCGTGCCAGGTCATTCAGTACAGGGACAACACGTCCTCAGGGACCCCGCAGTCGACAACCATCCCAGAAAGGAAAATCCTGCGGCTCCGAAAGGTTCACTGCGCTCACTGTGTTCTACTAAGTGAGGCAGGGAGACTGCCATCTGATTGTAGAAAGTGTTACCCAAGTCAAATCTTTGAAAGCATGGGAAGAGCAGACTTTGGGTGAACGCCTGGTATAGTCGGCGTCCGCAACAGGAAACACCTGCCCTGTGAGGTTTTTATGGAGACGAAACACGGGGATGCATCATGAGCACACACAGGAGGTTTCAGGAAGTGGCGGTGCTCTTCACCACACATAACGAGTGAAAATCAGTTTCTCTCCCTCTGGACTTCCCTGGTGGTCCAGTGGTTAGGAATCCACCTGCCAATGCAAGAGGCACAGGTTCCTTCCCTGACCGGGGAATTCAGATGCCACACGCCATGGGGCAACTGAACCTACACGCATGGCAAGTACAGAGTCTGTGTACCACAAAGACAGACCCTACACGCTGCAGCTAAGACCTGACATGGTCAAATAAATGAATATTTTTAAAAAATTTTCCTAACTTTACTGACTATGCCAAAGCTGTGTGGAGCACAATAAACTGGAAAATTCTGAAGGAGATGGCAACACCAGACCACCTGCCCTGCCTCTTGAGAAATCTGTATGCAGGTCGGGAAGCAACAGTTAGAACTGGACGTGGAACAACAGACTGGTTCCAAATAGGAAAAGGAGTACGTCAAGGCTGTATATTGTCACCCTGCTTATTTAACTTCTATGCACATACATCACAACAAACGCTAGGCTGGAAGAAACACAAGCTGGAATCAAGATTGCCGGGAGAAATATCAATAACCTCAGATATGCAGATGACACCACCCTTATGGCAGGAAGTGAAGAGGAACTAAAAAGCCTCTTGATGAAAGTGAAAGAGGAGAGTGAAAAAGTTGACTTAAAGCTCAACATTCAGAAAACTAAGATCATAGCATCCAGTCCCATCACTTCATGGGAAATAGATGAGGAAAGAGTGGAAACAGTGACAGATTTTATTTTGGGGGCTCCAAAATCACTGCAGATGATGACTGGAGCTATGAAATTAAAAGACACTTACTCCTTGGAAGGAAAGTTATGACCAACTTAGACAGCATATTAAAAAGCAGAGACAATACTTTGCCAACAAAGGTCTGTCTAGTCAAAGCTATGGTTTTTCCAATAGTCATGGTATGGATGTGAGAGTTGGATTATAAAGAAACCCGAGTGCAGAAGAATTGATGATTTTGAACTGTGGTGTTGGAGAAGACTCTTGAGAGTCCCTTGGACTGCAAGGAGATCCAACCAGTCCATCCTAAAGGAGATCAGTCCTGGGTGTTCATTGGAAGGACTGATGTTGAAGCTGAAACTCCAATAGTTTGGCCACCTGATGCGAAGAGGTGACTCATTTGAAAAGACCCTGATGCTGGGAAAGATTGAGGGCAGAAGGAGAAGGGGATGACGGAGGATTGAGATGGTTGGACGGCATCACCGACTCAATGGACAGGAGTGTGGGTGGACTCTGGAATCGGTGATGGACAGGGAAGCCTCATGTGCTGCAGTTCATGGGGTTGCAAAGAGTTGGACACGACTGAGTGACTGAACTGAACTGAACTTTGGATATCAAATTATTTATTTTTGTCCTTAGAAATAAGCAAGCATTTTGTCAGTATGGAAATGTTATAGAAGACCCATCAGCTGTACTGTCTCTTTCGGGTGATAGACACAGCCAAACCTCTTACAGAAATAATAGTCTCAGAAACATGAATGGAAACAAGAATTATAAAATGATACATTCCCATACAATTTCAAAGCTTTGGTCATGGCTGGTTGTCACTGTCCTCTTCTGCTTTAGTGTCTACTCTAATGATAGAGAGTTTAATACAATGCCACAGGAGTCAACGGACATAAAGTGTGAGACTTGGTAAAGCTGGTCAGTCAGTGGCCGTAAAGTGGAAGGCAGGGGCACTGCGTCCCAGAGAAGGGCTCCCATTTTCTCAAGGGCTCCCAGACGTGGGCGAGGCGACATAACGCCCCAGCCCACAGCAGAGTGCTCTTGGGATGAAGTAGCCCCAGGATGAATCCACGTTCCCAATGGGACTGCAGAGTCTCCCCAACACACCGTCTCGTGGAGAGTCATGCGACCAAGGCCACTGGGGCACTGGCGACTGACTCAAGTCACGGTGGATTTTGTTCGTTACAGCTAACGGCGATGAGAGCAACAACACAGCACATCAGTCTCCTGCTCCCTAGTTAGATTCTGAGGTCGCGAACAGCAGCTCTTCTTTCAGAGATGGGGAAACCAAGTGACGAGGCTGTGAGCTGCTAAATGTGCAAGTCCACAACACTGCAAGGGCTCTCCTGACGCCAGCTTCTGTAGCTTTCTATAGCATCACTTCAACTACGACACATTTCTTTTCTAAAGAAAGATCAGTAACAAAGTTCTACATCTACATTCCTCACAAGAAATCCAGCTTCATTTTAAAAGGTTCTACATATTTTAAAAGAAGCTATTGTATGTTTTTTCCATATTAATTCATGATTTCATTACTTTATTGGCAAACTCTAAAGAGGATTTTTATTATGTTCGACTAGCACAATGATACAAAATATTATCAACTTACTTTCACTGAAAACACACACACTACAGTTTTAAAAATGCAGGAAAGCTGTGACCTCTCACATTTATAGCAAGATTTTAAACACATCTTCTCTGGAAAACAACTCAATATTTTAAGGGGCAGAACTAATAATACTGCTTCTACCTGACTGCATGACAGAATATTTTAGATATCTCTAAATAATATAAGAAGGATACTCTAGATGAAAGACACCAATATGTATTTTTAAACTTCTTAACAAAAAAAGTTAGCTATTTTAATATGTGAAAAAATTGTTTTACATCCTCAATATTTTTGCCTAAATGAATTTCATAAATGATTTCAGTGATCATTATTTTAGCAACTGGTTAAGTATTAATAATAAGGAAAACCCAATCTCTAAAACACATAAAATAATAACAAATGGTTTAATGTGAATACAGTGGCACCCAATTTTCCTATGTAAAAATCACACAGTGAGCCCAGACTTTTAACTAGGTGTATTCAGTCACTCAGTCATGTCCCACTCATTGTGACCCCAGGGGCTGGAGCCCGCCAGGCTTCTCTGTCCATGGGATTTTCCAGGCAAGAATACTGGAGTGGGCGGTCATTTCCTTCTCCAGGGGGTCTCCCAGACCCAGGGATCAAACCCACGTCTCATTCGGCTCTTGCACTGGCAGGCAGGTTCTTTACTCACTGAGCCACCAGGGAAGCCCCTAGTTTAACAAGTCAATTAATGCAATAAATAAATAAATAACTTGTATCCTTTAAAGTATGATTTTTTAAAAAAATCTCTGATTCTTGTGAGTTTTAACTGACATCTAACACTTCGTTTAAAGACTTTACTGTTAAGAAGTCATGTTTCACTGAACAATGTTAGAAAAACAAAGATCTGCCCTTGTTCCCGTGATTCCCAGAACAAGTACTGCACTTACATCAACATCCTCCTGGGTAAAGGTTTCTGGGTCCTCCCCCATCATGTTGGCCAAGTGTCTCTTCCCAATGTTGAACTCTTCAATCTGCTTTTTAATAAAGTCCACTGTGTAACTTTCACGTCTTAAGGCTGCAACATTTTTCTTTGTTGTTACAGCCGGGGAATGTTTGAGCCTTAATATCTAGCAGAAAATACAAATGGAAAGACAAGATTTTAAGTTAAACAATGATCTTATAGGCCACTGTCTCTAAATAAAAGAAGATATTTTAAACAATTGTCTTTTTAGGACGGTACTCAATTGACAGGAGTCTGGAGACGAGATAAAGCTTGCTTTTAAAAGCCTAGGCTCACAAAGAAGTTTAAACTACTAGCATTTCAACACATTAAAATAATAATAAAAATAACTGGGTGATATGCTACCTCCATTATCTGCTAGAAATATCCACCTTTGATACCGACTGGTCAATGTCAGCTGCTATGGGACTTGATGTATAGTGAATGAGGGTAAAACAGTACAGTGCATCCTCAGTCTTGTCTGACTCTTTGCATCCCATGAACTGTAACCTCCCAGGCTCCTCTGTCTGTTGGGATTCTCCAGGCAAGAAAACTGGAGTGGGTTACTGTGTCCTCCTCCAGGGAATCTTTCAACCCAAGATGGAACCTGTGTCTCCTGCACTGACAGGGGGATTATTTACCACTAGCGCCACCTGGGAAGCCCAAAGAGAGAAACACCACTCCTGTAAAATAAGCCCGTGTACATGTAGAGAGAAAGCAGCAAGCAGAAGACACAGACCTGGCACGCGCTTCTCATGGACACAATACCCTGACAAAGCAGAAGGACACTTCTGAGGTCAGGTGACAAGAAGGCTCTCCTCCCCCTCTTCTCTCTCTTGATCAGATTGAGGAAAGCAAGACGTGGTGAACTGCCCCTCCAGAGATCCACAGGCCAAGAACTGAGGGTGGTCTCTGGCCAAGAGCCAGCACAACAGCTGCAAGGATGTGAGTCCTGCCCACACCCACACTGAGCATGTGGGCAGCAGATTTCCACCCCTGGCCCGAGATGACCATGGGCTGCTGCCTTGCGGGAGACCTTGAGCAGAAGGCCTAGTGCAACTGTGCCTGGAATCCTGACTCACAGAGTCCACGAGGGAAATATCTGTTGTTTCCAGCTGCTATATTTGAGGTTAATTTGCTATACAGCAATAAATAATCACTCAACACCCCAATTTGGAGAAGGCAGTGGCACCCCACTCCAGTACTCTTGCCTGGAAAATCCCATGGACAGAGGAGCCTGGAAGGCTGCAGTCCATGGGGTCGCTGAGGGTCGGACACGACTGAGCGATTTCACTTTCACTTTTCACTTTCAAGCATTGGAGAAGGAAATGGCAACCCACTCCAGTGTTCTTGCCTGGAGAATCTTAGGGACAGAGGAGCCTGGTGGGCTGCCGTCTATTGGGTCGCACAGAGTCAGACACGACTGAAGCGACTTAGCAGCGACACCCCAATTACAACAATAAAGCAGAGTACAAGAAAGTTCACTTACTCTGCTTTATAAGGAAAGAGGGGTAGCAACGATGCGCATACCTATTATCAAGTTTTCTTTAAATAAGAACTTTGTAAACTACATGAGGAAAATGAAAATTTTGATGACCCAGTATTTTAATTAAAGTGACGAGGGACACACTAAAACATCTTGAAGGATGACATGGCCAACGGAACAACTTATGCTACCAAAGGGCTTTCCTTTCCCATTGCTAACAAAATGGAATTTTTGAAAATTCAAAAATTATCTAGGGGAAAACACAACTAATGCACATAGCTGTATAAAGCATCTGCTACAAACACCGGTCAATTTTTAAATCTGCTTTGCAAAGACTTTTGAGGAATTTGCCAGTAGTATTAAGACTACTGAAAACAAACTGGATGCTGTGAAAAACACAGAACATTATAACCTCCAGGAGCCCACAAGATGAGAGATGAAAAGAACAGATCCTTAAGACAGAGGCAGCAATGTTTTTTGCAATAAAAGCAAAATACACAAGGGCTAAGCCATCGAATATCATCCAGCATTCTTCTCTGGCTGACAGTCCAATCAACAAAGGCTTGTTGGCTCAGTAAAAACTTAGAAAGTGCTCAGTAGAAAATCAAGAGGACATACTGATGTTTGTAGTAACAGTTTTCAAAATAGAGATTGGCCTACTGCTTTTTCCTATTGTGAATGTCATAAATATTACAGAAAGCTAAATGAGCATTCCTACATAAAACTATATTGATAGGCATTAGGAATTCATGGATAACCTTTGTATTACACCATGACTGTCAACTACTTATAACAAAGCCAAAACTACTTTTATTTGTGACAGTAAAAGAGATGTGTACCTCAATGTGCAATGCGGCACTGTTTACGATAGCTAGGGCATGGAAGCAACCTAGATGTCCATCGGCAGATGAATGGATAAGAAAGCTGTGGTACATATACACAACGGAGTATTACTCAGCTATAAAAAAGAATGCATTTGAGTCAGTTCTAATGAGGTAGATGAAACTGGAGCCTATTTTACAGAGTGAGTCAGAAAGAAAATAAATCAGAAAGTAAGTCAGAAGAAAGTCAGTCAGAAAGAAAAACACCAATACAGTATATTAATGCACATATATGCAATTTAGAAAGATGGTAATGATGACCCTATATGCGAGGCAGCAAAAGAGACACAGATGTAAAGTATGTTTTTTGGACTCTGTGGGAGAAGGCGAGGGTGGGATGATTTGAGAGAATAGCATTGAAACATGTATATTACCATATTTGAAACAGATGACCAGTCCAAGTTCAATGCATGAAATAGGGCACTCAAAGCCAGTGCATTGGGACAACTCAGAGGGATGGGTGGGGAGGAAGGTGGGAGGGAGAGCGGTGGGGAGGGAGGGGGGGTTCAGGACCGGGGAAAGGGGGAACACATGTACACCTGTGGCTGATTCATGTCAGTGTATGGCAAAAACCACAATATTGTAAAGTAATTAGCCTCCAATTAAAATAAATAAATTTAAAAAAATCAAGTATCTTAGCATAGCAAAAGACTTTCTAATCCTGTCTCGCCATTCTCTCATCAGTTATTATACTAACTGTAATTGCTAGAACCAATTATTTGTCGTTGCCAGAATCCACTGACTGTGCACATCTCTGGTGCTTGGGTACCAACTGCATCTTTCTGGAACAGAATCCCTCTTTTCTCATGTAACTCCTGACAGACTCTCCCATTACCTCCTCAAGAGGATGCTGTTATTCTATCCATCTCAGCTCATTTGTATTAGGCTCTGCATGTCTGTGCTCTTCTGTATTTACCTCTATAAATCTCACAGTACACTGTGTATAGATCCTTGATATTCACAGGTTTAAAACCAGAAAAATCTGGCCATTCACAAGGAATATTCCCTCCTCCACTCAAATTTGGGACACCCAGATTATCTGCACTTGTACTGAAGCACTGATGTGAAACATGGATTCCCCAATTCTGGTACACAGGAGAAAACCCATCGCAGAGGCTCCCAACGGAGCACCCAGGAGTCGCAGGTTAACAGAACTTATTTCTTTTTCCTTGTTGCATCAGTGTCTCTCAAACGTTTCTGACTGTGACTCATAGTAATAGCTACTGCTTATATCACTATCTGGAACACACTTACACTTAATAAACAAAAAGTAAAAATACCCTCTATAAGAAGGCTTCCCTCGTGGCTCAGTGGTAAAGAATCTGCCTGCAATGTAGGAGATGAGGGTTCGATCCTTGGGTTGGGAAGAGCCCCTGGAAAAGGAAATGGCAACCCACTCCAGTATTACCTAGAGAATTCCTTGGACAGAGCTGGTGGGCTACAGTCCATGTGGTTTGCAAAGAGTTGGACATGACCAAGCAATTAACAACAAAGACACATAATAGGTATTTAATAATAATAATAATAATTGGAGAGACTTGTACTATACATGTTAGGTAAAGAAACAAAAAGTAGAAGAGACTCCATTCTTTAAAAAAAATATGCATTGCATGTATGTCTGCATGTGATTAAAAAAACATAAAGACACAGAAGGATACATGCATTAGCAAGTTTGGGAGTTCCAGGGAGGGAAAAAAATACTCTTGGCCGCCTCCCCCACACTGTCAACAATAAAGACATTCTGTAACCTACAGTACCTTTCCCAGAAAACTGTGTGTATACAAAAGGATAACTCAAAAGAGATGCATGAGAAAATAAAAACTTCCAGCCTATTTTCCAGTTAAAAAACAATTAAAAACAAATGTTTGATGGGTAAATGAATGGATGGATTGGCTGCTGTTAAAATGTAAAAGAAAAAATGAAAAATGGATAGTATTCCTTTTTTCAACAGTTTTTGATCATAGTACTTGACTTCTTTACAATATCTGGTCCTGTTAATCACTTTCCCTCCTTGCAACATTCTCCTGTTTTCCATGACTCCACACTGCCTGGTTCTTTTCCTACTTCTTTGGTAGGTCATTCCCAATCTCCTGGGGGCCCTTCTTTCTCTACTGTTCGTCCTTCAGGGTCTGGTCCTTCTTTTCCTCACTGACTGCACCCTCCCCCAAATGATCTAATCCATTAATTACCACACACAAGGTAACAGAGGACTTGTAAACCAGCTCTCTTCTTGAACTATAGGCTTGCCCCTCTTTGGGTCCCCTTGGACACTGTAAATATAACTATATAATAAATACAATTATTTCCAAAACTAAGCTTGTTTTTTTCCCCTCTCAAATTTTGTTCCTTTTACTCAGATCCCATGTCAGTAAATGGCATTATCATCCAATCAGTTCTGAGGCTAGAATCCTGGCTTCCCACTGGCCCCAGAATTAAATGTAACTTACAAGTTCTGATCTCCATCATTGAGGGATCTATTACCGAGAAAATTAACAGAATGGAAACTGCTCAGACGCAAGACACTTTAGACATGTTTCTCTCTCCTCTCCACTGTATGATCTCCTGCATTAAGTCTTTGGGCCACTGCAGGAGGCCAGTTCTCATCCACCTCCACCCTCTTGATCGGGGTCTGGGGGGTGGGGGGCAGGGCTGAACCCATAATCCACTCAGGCGACAGGTCAAGGGAAGGGTCGCTCTGTTTCTGTCTCAGGTAAGTTCCCCCTCACTGCACCCTCATAAAACCAGCCACAACCTCAAAGGTTGGCCGCTGCAACGCAATTCCACCCTCTGTTTACCTGAGACCTCTGTTGAGCACTTAAGGTCCCACAGGCCCCGTCTCCCAATGCTGGGGGCCGGGGTTCGATCTCCGGCCAGGGAACTAGACCTCATATGCCGCAACTAAAGAGATCTCGCACCCAGCAACTAAAGATCCTCAGAGAAACTAAGGACTCCGGCGGCGCCTGGCCACACGGCGTGCTAAAGGGACCAGCACTGCCACCTTTCCCAAGCCTCACCTGGCATCTGGTACCTGTCTGCAGCCCAGCAGCCGCGGCTTTCCAGAGGCCTTGTTCCCGGGCGAAGCTAACCCTACCCGCAAGAAAGAGCCGGTAGGAAGCTGCTGCGCCGCAGGACACACAGGGAGCTGCCATGTTGGCGGCAGGAGGCGCAGGCCGGAGGGCGATGGGGCCTGCAAACTGCGCCGGCGCAGATGGGCGCCGGGTCCGCGAGGCTGCCGGGAAGAGGCGCCGAGTAGGGGGCGTGTCCCGCGACAGGGTTGGCTAGTCGCTGATTGGGCGCGGGAGAACGCGGGGCGTGTCCGCCTCCGCCCCTGGTCCGGGTCCCTAGTCTACCTGGCATCCTGTTCTTTCTGGGCATCCTGAAGTCGGTGGCTCACCGAGTCTCCTTGGAACTTTTCCACGTGGCTTCTCGCCAACCCTTTTCGTGCCACGCCCAGCCTGCCCTGGCGCCAGCTCCCCCTGCGCAGCCCTGACTTCACGCCCATTATCACGCAGCTCCTCTCCGAGCCTCTGCTCCCAGCCGACCGCGTCCGAGCACGGGTTTTCCCTCCTTCCACCTTCCCACCTGGGTCTGGGTCCAGGGTCTCCATCCTTCTGCAGGAAACTGGTTATTTCCTAAGTGTATGATGCACAGGCTAACCCTTACACCGGAGGGAACAGACCCTTGTCTTTGCTCATCACTCCCCTGCTGTTGGGCTTCCCTGTGGCTCATCTCCTAAAGAATCCGCCCGCAATGCGGGAGACCTGGGTTCGATCCCTGGGTTGGGAAGATCACCTGGCACAGGGGAAGGCTACCCACTCCAGTATTCTGGCCTGGAGAATTCCATGGACTGTCACAAACCAACTTTCTTGCTTTCCCCTACTGTTGGGCTTCCCTGGTGGCTCAGTGGTAAAGAATTCACCTTCCAATGCAGGGGACAGGGCTTTGATCCCTGATCTGGAAAGATCCCCTGGAGAAGGAAATGGCAACCCACTCTAGTATTCTTGCCTGGGAAACCCCATGGACAGAGCAGCCTGGTGGGCTACTGTCCAGGGGGTCACAAAGAATGGGACAGGATTGAGAGACTGACCAACAACAATAACCCTTACTAGTAGTAATACTAAGCCTCCCTGGAAACCCAATCAGAACTAAATATTAATAAATAGGTATGAATCCTGATGACTGTGCCTTACCTTCTGATGCTTGTATGCTCCTGATGGTAACTCCCAACATGCTTTCTACAAAATAGTTATTAAAGGAAGCAGTAAACAGCTCTGAAAATGTTTCCAAACACTTAGATTTGAAAGATCAGTAAAATTAATACACAAACACACACATATGGAAAATCTGAGGTCAAGTTGTCAAGCAAATAAATACCATCTACTATTACTTATTTTGTAAAACAGAACATTTTAATTAGTAAGAAGGTAGAAATGACACAATTGCAGAATGAAATGTGGTCCTTTAATGGAATCCATTTAGTTGTTTGGTCAGTTCACTCTTCTATTCTTTTTGTTGTTACTTTTTAGGCCAGAAGTTGGCAGAGGTCCATGAACTAGCATTTGGGAACCAAGATTTAGCTCATGAAAATTTCACCAAAGTATAAAACAATCAAATAAGTATGTTAAAACTGAACTTATATCATTTTTTTTAAATGACACAATGGCACCCCACTCCAGTACTCTTGCCTGGAAAATCCCACGGACAGAGGAGCCTGGTAGGCTGCGGTCCATGGGGTCGTGAAGAGTCAGACACAACTGAGCGACTTCCCTTTCATTTTTCACTTTCATGCATTAGAGAAGGAAACGGCAACCCACTCCAGTGTTCTTGCCTGGAGAATCCCAGGGATGGGGGAGCTTGGTGGGCTGCCATCTATGGGGTCACACAGAGTTGGACACGACTGAAGTGACTTAGCAGCAGCAGCCGCAGAGCACATAAAAACTACAGAAGTACTCAAGATTAGAAATTGTGAAGGTTTTTTTTTTTTCTCTAAAATTCATGTTATGATATTTTACTTAGATTTAGTGCTGCTGCTACTGCTAAGTCGCTTCAGTCGTGTCCGACTCTGTGCAACCCGTAGGTGGCAGCCCACCAGGCTCCCCCATCCCTGGGATTTTCCAGGGAAGAACACTGGAGTGAGTTGCCATTTCCTTCTCCAGTGTATGAAAGTGAAAAGCAAAAGGGAAGTCGCTCAGTCGTGTCCGACTCTTAGCAACCCCATGGACTGCAGCCTACCAGGCTCCTCCATCCATGGGATTTTCCAGGCAAGAGTACTGGAGTGGGTTGCCATTGCCTTCTCCTTAGATTTACTAGATTACAGTAAAGTAACTAGTAAAGTAACTGTAATACATATCCCATCTCTAGGGGCAACCCTTAGACCGCTGCATTCAATTTCCTGTGTAGCCTTTGAGTTTGGGAAGAAATACACCACTGTAAGTTGATACTGGGTGCATAAATCTGGAGACAGAAGGAAAGAGTGGAATCAAGAATGTACTGATAAATGTTTAAAATATGAAAAAAATCTTATGATTTTACCAAACAGCTGAAGTTTAAATTTGTTTAATCTTTTCTCATTTACTGAGCACCCGTTATGTTGGAGACATCAGGTATTCTTGGTCCCATATCAGGATCATAAAATCCCAACTATCCAACATGGTGGAATCATGTAAATATGAAAGTTTGGTTCTAAAACCAGCTTCTAATGTAAATATCAGGAGAGTGAAACATTGCACTAACAAAACAAGTGCTGCCAGATATGAACAGCAGAAACTGTTAGGTGCTGCTCGTGAGGGTGTAAATTGATACAGTTTTCCTGAAATCAGCGAGTCAGGGATCTATGTTAAGATGAACACACCACACAACTTTACTGATTACATTTCCAGGTATATACCCTGCAGAAATTCTTGCACAGAATATCAGGATACATGCATGCAAATATGTATAGAATCATTTTCTTTTGTAACAACACAAAAAACCACACACACACCTTTAAAGGATGCCTAGAAATCTCTGGAGCTGCAGAGCTTTTTTGATCAATATGGAAAACTTTAAGGGGCTTCCCAGGTCGCACTAGTGGTAAAGAATCCACTTGCCAATGCAGAGGATGCTGGTTTGATCCCTGGGTTGAGAAGATCCCCTGGAGAAGGAAATGGCAGCCCACTCAAATATTCTTACTGGGAAATGCCATGGACAGAGAAGCCTGGGGTGCCACATCCATGGGGTCACAGTAAGTTAGATATGAGTGAGCATGCACGTCGTTTAGTTAGACCAGTGGCCTCCCCTTTTGATAATCTAATTACAAACATTTTTGAGGATCTTCCCTAGGTTTAAGAAATTTGTGTTCTCTATTTAGACACTGTACAAGCCTTTTTACTTAATAATCACCAGCTGAGTATCTTTGGTCAAGCTCAGTACCTCAAAATTCCACATTCCAGGGTCTACTAAGGTCTACTATGAACTGTTCCTTTGTTAGAACCATCTGGTGATGAGGGTGGTTCCCTTGCCCCTTGAGAAACAGAGCGACCGACCCCTCAGTCTCTTCTCATTAAAGGGATGGGACAGTCAGGCACAAACAGAAAGGGTTGTAAAAATAACAGGCCACTGATGCTGCACAAAAGGGGTTCCGGAAAAGTGTGCCCTGATTTCTTCCCTGACACACCCATTACATATTCCTTATGGTTCCTAAGGTTTCTAGTCCTTTGGGTTAAGACTGAAAGGTTGCACCAGTGTCTATCAGAAACTCTATTTAGTGGCCTGCCACATCACTGCCTGCACAAGGCTTGACATTAGTTATGTAGATGGTATCTCTAGGCAGAATCACTTTTGGCCTTGGGCCCCTTCAGTCTTCTGATTGCAGAACTGTCAGTGACTGAGGGGGCCCCAATATTCTCTAGCATCTGGGGCATTCCCTCTACCAATACCCTGCCTCTTTGCAGAGGGTGTATCAACTGCAATCCTCCCCCTGGTGCACCTGTTGTCCACACAGGCTGCAGTGGTCCTGTCTGGGTACCCATGGGCCTGCCAGGGCCAAATTGGCCCCAAAAGACAGACCTCCCCATTGGTGGCCCCTGAACGAACACACCCACTGCAATCATTTGGGCTGTTTGCATAGTTCTCTGGGTGCATTCAGCCTTTTTGGCCATATCCCTATTACTGAAAACGGAATAAAACAATTGGAACAAATCATTCATCAGAGTCTGAGGACCAGCACCATTTCCTGAATTTTGTGCCTGATGTCTGGAGCAGACTGGGCAATGAAATGCATGGCCAAAGGGCCTGAACCAGGGGATGGTGGGGATGGGGGCGGGGGTAGGGTGGGTGAGAGGGATCTCTGCTGGTTTGGCATCCATGGCCTTCTAGAGTGGGTCAGTCAAATTGTCTTCTATGTCCTTTCTAGAGTTTTCTGTCCAAGCTACATAGGCCTTAAATTCCTTTTGGGTTCCACTGCCTAGACACAAGGACATGAAAATTTGAATATAGGGTACTTCCATCCTAACTCATATATGATCAAACCTGATTACATGTCCCACTAAGGTGTTTTATTTGCTTGTTTCTCCTTTTTCATTTCTGTTGCCTGAATCTTTTGCAGTCCTAGAGGATATGGTCCAGGGGGTGTCAGCCAGGATTGATGCAGCCTGACCCATTTCAGATCTAAGCCTAAGATGATGTTTCTAACCCCCATGCTAGCCAAAATTCCATTCAAGTGAAAATCCAGGACACAATCTGGTTGAGATTTGCACGTATGATTTCACATGCTATCCCTTCAAAAATGGTCTCCCAACCAGCTGTCAGTGCCCAAAAAATTGCTGCAAGGGAATGCTACAGAAGGTGTCCCCAATGGTGTCCGCAGTGAGTGGGAGCTGGTCTTGCAACAAATTGGGAATAAAGAGAGGCTCAACACTTGTAAGGGGCAGGAGGAGGGAAGTGATTCTTTTTTGTGTCATTTTTAATTGGATGAAAATTGCTTTATAATGTTATGTCGGTTTCTGCTACATCAATGTGAATCAGCCGTATGTATACATACATCTCCTCCCTCTGAAACCTCCATCCTACCTCCTAACCTGTCCCACCCCTCTGGGTTGTCACAGAGTGCCAGGCTGAGCTCCTGGTGTTATTCAGCAATTTCCCATTAGCTATCTGTTTTATACATGGTAACGTATATATTTAAATGCTACTCTCTCAGTTCGTCCCACCCTTTCTTTCCCGCTGTGTCCACAGCTCCATTCTCTCTGTCTGCGTCTCTATTCCTGCCCTGCAAATAGGCTCATCAGTACCATTTCCTTGATCCCACACACATGCATTGACATATGATATTTGTTTTTCTCTTTCTGACTTACTTCAGTCTGTATAACAGGCTCTAGATTCATCCACCTTGCTAGAACTGACTCAAAACTGTTCCTTTTTATGGCTGAGTAATATTGGAGAGGAGTAATTCTAATGAAAAAGTTGTGGGTTCAAGTCTTACTCATTTACTTATCTTATGGTATGCATCAGAATTTCATTCCTTTTTAAAGCTACCTAGTATTCCATTGTGTGTACAGACCACATTTTGTTTATCCATCCAAGTGTCCAGGGACACTTGAGTTGTTTTCACCTTTGAGCTTGTAAATAATGGTGCTACAGACACCATTACCTGTACAGTGTCTGTTCAGGTCACTGCTTTCAGTTCTTTGGGGTATATACCTAGAAGCAGCGTTGCCGGATTCTTGTTTTTAACTTGGCCAGATTTTTAACTTAATCAACACAAGTGGGTGCCCATAAAAGGTAACCTGATAATTTAAATCTACAACTTAAAAAGGCTCTAGTTGTATTGACCACTCCCAGCTAAACAGATAGTATACATGGGGTGTGAAAATGAGTAATGTAAATCTCACTGGAGTTTAAAAATATTTATGAGGTAATTTTAGTACATAATTTCTATAGATCAAGCTTCTATTACAGTTTAAAAACGGAATCTGTCTCAGCCCACAAGTAAATGTATTCTCCCAACATGCATATATTTTACCATATTGATTGAATTTTAATAAATAAGAAATAGAATAAATGTCTCCTTTGGTTTTCGCCCCACTGTGTTCAGTGTGAACCCCATCCATCTGCATATGCTCTTTACCTACAAGCTGTCAGTTATGTCTGCTATAAAACAGACAGCACTTAGGGAGCTGTCAGTCAATGCTGTTATGATGCTTCAAGAATCATTCCTTCAGGCTTCATTATCAAAAATAAAACAAATTGACATGAAACATAAAGGTGGATTGATCGCACGATTTGCTGTGCATGGAAAATGACTTCAAACACACACAAGTTCAAGGGGCCGTATGCTTGGTCTCCTTGACCGTGTTTGTAATTCGTTTGTTTAAAGTCATTTTTTAAAGTGCATTGAGACAGTGAAAGTGGTTATCCTGATAGAGTGGTGGGACTATACGTTGTTCCCTTACCTGAAATAGTGGTGTGTAAAAAATGTTCTATGTCATTGTGGGTGTCTCTTTATCCATGCCTGTGGCCTGGATTTGAGCTCCATCCAGGTCTCCCCTTTGATGAGTGAAGGTAAAAAGACCTAGAAAAGAGGAACTAAATGAACACGATTGTAGTCTGGATATAGTCAAGAGCCTGGGGCTTGCAGAATGAAATAGAACTGGAATCAATAAAATCACTAAGGGCATGGCAAAAATAAACAATAATCAAATTCCAGAAAACCAGAACTAAAGTGTACTTCTTGAGGCATCAAAGAGACGATTTTAGGACCAAGAGAGGAAGTACCACTTTACCCAGCAGGGAGGCAACTTAAAAAGCGCATTACTCCTAAGAGGTTGATGCAACCTGAAAATGTAAATAAGTAGAAGAAGGCTGTGATCAGACCTGAAAAATGAAAGTGTTCTCATTCAAAAAGGTACTGAAGGGTAATTGTCAGTTTTTACTCGTAAAGGTGAGAGCAAATCTCTAGGGTCTCTTTCAGAGAAAGTGCGTGGATTTAGATGGACCACAGGGTATGATTCTAAGCAATATAAAAGAGAATTGTATAACTTGTACTTGTGTGTACATATGGGCTTCCCTGATGGTTCAGATGGTAAAGAATCTGCTTGCAATGCAGGAGACCTGGGTTCGATTTCTGGCTCTGAAATATCCCCTGGAGGAGAAAATGGCAAACCGCTCCAGTATTCTTGCCTGGAGAATCCCCATGGACAGAGGAGCCTGGCAAGCTACAATCCACCGGGTTGCAAAGAGTCATACATGACATAGCGACCAAAAAACAACAACATAAACACGAACCCCCAAATTATTCAGATTTTACCTACTCAAAGATAGCTAGGAATGTTCAAGTTCTAGGACTCAAAGAATTCTTCCAGAAAGGTCAAACTTTCAGGGAAGCGGATACTTAGTGATTTGAAGACATTGGATAAACCTGCCTGACAACTCTGCTGACTGCCGCCCAGCTGGAAAGTGGAGCTTGGTACGTTAAGAATTAAAGTAAAAAATTAATCTACACAGAAACTACTTTATCACCCACTATTTATTGATGTATACTTTGCAAGGCTCTGTGATAGGAACTATCTGGGTATTAAGATGATACCTGTCTTTCAGGAGCTTATCAACTTATAGGAAAAAAAGATATTTACACAAATCTAATCATTCTAGAGAGACTGTGATGTAGTTGTGAAAGAATCGCAAAGTAAAGTGGGAGTTTGCAAAGGAAAACATTACTCCCTGCCAAATGGATCAAGATGGTTTTATTTCCTAAATGTTTTAAAGAGCTGCAAATCAAAATAAGGAAACCATCGAACTCATTTCTTCACCATTATGCAGAACCACTTCTAAACTCTCTCTGAAAGCAATTAACCAACCCCATTTTACAAACCCTACAAAGTGGAATTTTCTATCTCAATTTATCAGATCAGGCGATTAAAAATTATTCTGCAATATCCTTAAATGACTCTCAAGAATTTGCACACCACCTTTCCTATTTCCAGTGAAGAAACATTCCTGGCCCATTTTCCAAGTGTTTTCCAAAATCAAGCATCCTACCTGAAAACTGAAATTGTGTCCAATTTCACTGAGCAGATCGCAGCCTGGTGTGTGATTAAACCATCACATCTCTTTATGAATAAAGTTCACTGTGATTAGATTGTAAACACCTGCATGTTGTTATTTTAACTTTAGACTCAAAAGAACATTTTATCCTGGGAAAATGCAGGTTCCTGAAATAAGCATGTCAATTTTCAAATGAAGCTATTAGAGTTACATTCTTAATAACCTTGAAGCTTGGAAACATCTATGCTTACACGGTAAATCCATGATTTCCCATCATTTATGTGTCCAGCACTCTTTAGATATAGGTTGCTGACCTCAGGGTACACACTTGTCAGATATTCATATTCTTTGTGACTTCATATCTAATTAGAGGAATGAGTTTCTTTATGTAGTCAGAACTCGAGTTCAATTTCAGAATTCAACCGTTCTTGCAATTTATAACAGGGGAGATAAAATTGACAATACGAGCCTGTGTGACTTCCAGGTTTTATTATATGTTTCATCTATTGTTGGAAAGAGAAAGTGAAAGGAAAGAAATGGGATTTTGGTTTTCATCTTTTGTTTTTTGAGTCAGTATTATAGAATTACATCTTCCCAGCTGCAGGGAGGGACTCCCAAGAAACCACATATGGAAGCACTGGGTTATTAACATTGCATCAATCTGTGCTCATTTGTGGCTGGGGTGTATTACCTGATAGTAAGTAACTGACGAAATCATGGAACAGGGTGGTGAGTCAAGCACCATCTCCCTGGAACTACACTGAGGATGCTAAGATGTGCACCAGCCAAGTGGATGCCTCATGCTCTGCCTGTCTAGGACCAGTGAAAGTGAAAGTCATTCAGTTGTGTCCGTTTCTTTGCGACCCCATGGTCTGTACAGTCCATGGAATTCTCCAGGCCAGAATACTGGAGTGGGTAGCCTTTCCCTTCTCCAAGGAATCTTCCCAACCCGGGAATTGTACCTGGGTCTCCCACATTACAGGTGGACTCTTTACCATCTGAGCCCCTAGATCACAAGGGAAGCCCCTAGGATCACTACATCCAACTATAAATCCAAGTCACACACAGAGGCCTCTGATTAGCCAGAAACTAAATCATATCTGGAGCTATAGCTGCAAGGGGCTCTTTAACTTTCCAGCTTTTGCTGTGCAGGAGGGATGACATTTTTTTGTCATCTTGCTTGCTGCTCTATTCCTAACAGTTTTCCAAACAGTACCCAGAACCTGGAACATAAACGCCTGTTGAAGGAAGGAAATTGGAAGCTAATTCATGGTTTTTGCCACATCCACTCAATGGCTCAATGGGGATAGGGTTTCTCAGGTGGCTCAGTGGTAAAGAATCTGCCTGCCACTGCAGGAGACACAGGTTCAGTCCCCGGGTTGGGAAGATCCCCTGGAGTAGGAAATGGCAACCTACTCCTGTATTCTTGCCTCGAGAATCCCATGGGCAGAGAAGCATGGTGGGCTACAGTCCATGGGGTCGCAAAGAGTCTGATACCACTGATCATATAGGTATACTCAGTGGGGATATATTGCAAAGGAGGCTTAGCGTGTACAGATGCTTAGATGAGATGAACTGGGGTCTCTGTCAAATCCCTAGAGGACAGAGTCCACGTCTGTCTTGTTCATACTGTGTCCCCAACTCGACTGTGCCAGGCACAGTATGAGACTATCAGCAGACTCTTGCTGGTTGAATGAATGACAAGTAAAACATAAGCTATCATTTTCTTCCATCTCTACTTTTCTTTAGGGGTCAAGATTTATATATCGATTACTCTCCTATTTCTGTTTGCTCTCGTATAGGCATCATAGTGGATGCTTTTATCATTTGGTTTCCTTTTCCTCAGCTGAGGATGAGTATAAACTGAGGATTTGTGAGTATGTCTGTGTGCACCTACTCTTCATGCTGACAGCTGAATTTATTTATTTTTTTAGATTATACTTATACATTTTAAGATTATACTCCAGCATATATAACATTATAAAATGATGACTGTATTCTTGTTCTGTGTAATACATCCTCATGGGTTTATTTTATTTTTTACTGGAGTGTCATTGCTTTACAATGTTGTGTTAGCCAAATTTATTTTGCTGCTTAGTTAACTCAGACTAAGTCTGGCCGTTCCAATAACAGTGCTGTTGTCTGCTGCGTCCGTTACTATTTTTACTGCACAAAAAAATATCCTTGAAGATCTTTATCCTCATAGAAGCTTTCTTCCTTCTAACCCTAGAAAACAGCACCTTGGCTCTTGAAGCAAGGCTAATGCCACAGGATTAATCAGAAAATAACAATCATCATGTCAGTGCTCCAAAAGCACGTCCTTGCTGTGGCTTTATTTCTGTGAGTGGGAATTAAGGATACCGTCCCTTTTTCTACACTCATAAGCTTTTTTTATTCTTTATTTTTAAAACTCTGATTTTTCTTTTCCTAAAGAAAAGTCATTGGTGTTTAATTTTCTGTTCCAATACCTGTAGGAACCTCCATTTCATTTTATGTGCAGACCCAGTTTCTGCATATTTCTATCAGTGAATTATTGTGATGATTATTTAATCGAATTACCCCAAATTCAGCACCTTTAGGAATTAATTAAAGGGAATTTATTGCACATTATACACAATTCTGTGTTTTATTTCACAAATTTCCACTTCATAAGACTTCTTCTTTCCAAAATTAGATTTACAAACAAATCTACAGCAGAAAGTATACCTTATATTTATTCAATAATATATTTTTAAAGCATTTTTACATATTTTACGTCATTTGATTTTCACAACAACCTAATTATATTTCAAGTGTACTAGAAACTGTGTCAAGTTTGGATACACTGGCTTGATATTTTAAATGCTAAAAACTGATATTCGCAATGGAGAAATGTTATTTGAGCTTTAGGAAGAAAAAGCCACCTACTGATACTATGAAAATAAAGTATTCAAAGGAAAAATAAAACATTAGGTAGACTGCTTGCAAAAATAGAATTACTCCTTGCATTTCTCTGATGGTCTTAATTTCTATAACACACAAACACACGTGCACACACACAGTCAATAAAGATTACCCTGAATAAGATGAAATAAATCCTTTAATAATTTTTGAAATAATTTCATCACCACAAACACAAATTTGCCATAAATATTGATATCCAGGTTTCATGAAATGATCCTTTGGCCAGGGATTCAAGCTTATTCTCCAAATTCAGGGTAAGAGAAAGTCAGCAAGGAGTCAGAAAACAACTGGCTGAATGTTTCTTTTACTCTTTTACAAATTATTTGTTTATTTTTGGCTGTGCTGGGTCTTCTTTGCTGCTTGTGGGGGCTATTTTTTCATTGTGGTGTGCAGGCTTCTCATTGCGATGGCTTCTCTTGTTGAGGAACATGGGCTTTATAGAGCGTGGACTCAGCTGTTGTGCACAGGCTTGGCGGCTCCACCACATGTGGGGTCTTCCTGGACCAGGGATGGAACCCGTGTCCCCCATGGTGGCAGGCAGATTCCTATGCATTGAGCCAGCATAGGAATCCTATGAGATTCCTGCTGAGATATTTCTTCCATCACTTCCCTGCCATTTCCTTCAGTGCCTTATTCTCATCATGTAAACTTTTTTTCTCTCTCTCTTTCTTTTTGTGGCAAAATAAACATAACTTAAAATTTATCTTGCAAAACTGAACTCTGAACTCACAAAACAGTAACTGTTCATCCCTTCTTCTCCCCAGCTCCTGACAACCACCATCTTATTAATTTTTTCTTTATGAATATGAACCTCAAGGAACCTCATGTAAGTGGAATCACACAGAACATGTCTTTTTATGGCTGGCTTACAGATGGCATAGTGATAAAGAATCTGCCTGCAATGCAGAATATGCAAGAGACTCAGGTTCAATCTCTGGGTTGGGAAGATCCCCTGGAGAAGGAAATGGCTACCCACGCCATTATTCTGGCCTGGGAAATCCCATGAACAGAGGAGCCTGGAGGGCTACAGTCCACGGGGTCACAGAGTCAGACACGACTGAGCACACACACACTCCCCTCACTTAACACGATAGCCTCAAACCTCATCCCTGTTATGACAGATGTCAGAATTTCCTTTTTTTTAAGGCTGAATTGTATGAATATTATTTTTCTCATCCATTCATCTGTCAGTGGCTGCTTGGTTGCCTCTTCATTTTAGCTATTCTGAATAGTGCTTCTATGTATTTATTATTTGCATGGACTATCTTCTACCTTTTGTCTCCAATCTATTAGCATCTTTCATCAAAAGTGATCCTCTTGAATTGGGTAGATAGTATATAGTTGGGTCATGTGTTTATCCATTCTGGCAATCTGTCTTTTTTTTTTTTTTTTTTAGAATAGTTTTATTGCTTTGCCAGACAAAGGGGGCCACAGCAAGCTAATGCTCTCTAAACTGTGCGTCCTTCAATCTCTGTCTTTTGATTGGAGAGTTTAATCCACTTTCTCGCAAAGTAATTACTGTTAAAGAATTGATGTTGAATCACTAAGTCATGTCCGACTCTTTGAGACCTCATGGTCTATAGCATGCCAGATTCCTCTGTCCTCCACTATCTCCTAGCGGCTTCCCAGGTGGCTAGTGGTAAAAAGAACCCTGCCAATGCAGGAGACATAATGAGATGCAGGTTCAATCCCTGAGTCAGGAAGATCCCCTGGAGGAGGACATTGCAACATAGGGTTGGAAAATCCCATGGACAGAGGAGCCTGGTGGGCTTGTCCATAGGGTCGCAATGAGTTGGACATGACTGAAGCAACTTAGCATGCACACATGCCACTATCTCTTAGAGTTAGCTCAGATTCATATCCATGCAGCCGATGATGGTATCCCACCATCTCATCCTCTGCTGTTCCCTTCTCCTCCTGCCTTCAATCTTTATCAGCATCAAGGTCTTTTCCAATGAGTCAGCTCTTCACATCAGGTGACCAAAGTTTTGGAGCTTCAGCTTCAGTATCAGTCCCTCCAATGAACATTCAGAGTTGATTTTCTTTAGGATTGATTAGTTTGATCTCTTTGCTATCCAGAGGCCTCTCAAGAGTCTTCTCCAGCACCACAGTTCAAAAGCATCAATTCTTCAGTGCTCAGCCCTCCTTATGGTCCAACTCTCCCATCCACACATGACTACCGGAAAAACTACAGCTTTGTCTATGTGGGCCTTTGTCAGCAAAGTACTGTCTCTGTTTTTTAATATGCTGCCTAGGTTGGTCTTAGCTTTTCTTTCATGTCTGCAGTGATTTTGGAGTCCAAGAAAAGAAAATCTGTCAGTGCTTCCACTTTTTCTCCATCTAGTGGGGAAGTGAACTGTTTCATGAGGTGATTTGATCAGATGCCATGATCTTAGTTTTTTGAATGTTGAGTTTCAAGCCAGCTTTTTCACTCTCTTCTTTCACTCTCTTCACTGATGAGGAGAGACTTCTGTTAGTTTTTGATTGCTGTAGGCTGTCTCTGTGCTGATAATCACCCTGAAATGCAAACACAAGGTCATCTATTTGTTTCCTCAGGCAAGCATGATGACTTTTCTCAATTCCCCCATATACATGCTTGCTCTGAAATGTCCTAGACCCTAAATGTTTGACTCTCAAAAGAAAAAAATGAAAAGAGAAAAGGAAAACTGAAGAAATTTTTAGAAGACATGCATGTGTGCTGAGTCATTTCAGTTGTGTCTGACTCTTTGCTACTCCACAGACTGTAGCCCGCCAGGCTCCTCTGTCCATGGGATTTTCCAGGCAAGAATATTGGAGTGGGTTGCCATGCCCTCCTCCAGGGGGTCTTCTCAACCCAGGGATCAAACTCCCATCTCTTGCAATGGCAGGCGGGTTCTTTACTGCTGAGCCACCTGGGAAGCCCCCCATACCGTTAGCGAACAGCTACTGGTGGGGCCAGTGAAAACGCAGCTCTCTTGCTCCATTTGGGATAAACTGTGACAAGACTCACAGATCAGTTCTTCTGCGGGATCAGCCTGTTTCTTCTCTCCAGCAAACTTTGCCCGAGGTCACACCCTTGCTTACTTTTGCTCTTTTCATCTTGCTCCACCCAGCAACCCCACTCATGATTGGCTCCCCTTGGGAGCACTTCCTGAATAAATCATTTGCACACACATTCTTGTCTCAGGATCTGCTTCTGGGAACCCAGTGAGGCTATGGTTCCTTGGTGGCCTAGTAGAGTAACTAACCAACCGTACAAAGATGTTCATTAAGGAAGAAACGAGAAAATCATAGAGTGAAGTGTTAATTGGAAAAGAACAAACTTATTCAGCAATGCTTGAAGAGGCCTCAAAGTCACCAAAGAGGACATTCTATTTTTATTCTTCATTTGAAAGTTAAAAGATTATTCTGTGTTTTTGAAAACTGCCCAAAGATCCCATGCCACAACCACCGATATTTCCATCTATTAGACAACAGCATCAACAGCAAAATGCTGTCATATATTTGATCATCAGTATCAAATTTGCAGAGATAAGTATATGTATTCCACCAGGATAACTTAACCAGGTAGACTTGTGAAGCTAACACACCCTAATTAGATGCCTTGTCTACTGCTACTGGCGTGAGACTGATGATGGCATGCCCATGTAGAAACATGGTTCCATGAGAAGTCAGAGCAGATAACATTTTCCCTCTTTTCTTGGCAAGAAAATATCGGGTTACTTTTAAGTGGGTCACGGTGATGCAAGAGTCATTTTTGGACCACTTGCGAATAGAAAGACAAAGTAGATTCAGTCTAATTTTAGACACAGGGGGCTCAAGAAAGCACTGCTCATTTTTGCTCTTAAGCGTGCAGCCTTAGCAAAGAAGCAAACACTAGACCAAGGTCAAAAATGGCCTGAGCCTTCTCTGAAGCAGTCGTTTCTCTAGCCTGGAACTGAGGCCATAACAGCCCAAAGGCAGCTCCTTTCTTTTTTAATTTTATGATTTGTGCTTTTTCTTTTAAGTTTACAACGTTGCATAGGTTTCTGTCATACAACCTTGTGAATCAGCCATAATTACGCAGACATTCCCTCGCTCCCAAGTCTCGCTCCTCTCCCCTACCCCATCCCTCTAGGTTATTATAGAATGCCAGGCTGTGCCCCTGTGTTACACAGCAGCTTCTCACCAGCCGTCTTACACCTGATAGTGTGTAAATGTTGGTGCTACATACTCCATTCATCTCCCTCTCTCCTTCCCTCACTGTGTCCACAAGTCCATTCCCCACATCTCCGTATCCATTCCTACCCTGCAAATAGATCCTTTCTAAACACACAGATTCGAAGGCTGAAGAAAAGGCTTCATCTTCCAGAGCTGTCAGTCTAATGCCTTTTTTTGACAATGAGATTTACTAAAGAATTTTATAGAGGAAAAAAAGAGAGAGAGAGAGAAATTAAGCAAAATGTCCAGATGTCATCTGTTAAAAATGTTTTATTGAGACAATAAACAAATAACATCAAGTACTAAAATTTTAATTAAAATATGATTTACAATGTTGCTTGACACCACTGGAAGCATTCTTATCAGAGGAAAATAAGATTGCACCACTTTGTGTCCTCAGGACACTCAAATAGCCCATTTGACTTTGCGGGTCTCCCCCACGTCGTGTGATCTCATAATGTCTTTTCCATGCCCATGAGCGTGAAAATGTTCTATAACACTTGAAAACACAGTGGTGTTATCGATCCTTCCCTTTCACTGCTGGCTACATCACTAAATAGATGTATATTATGTTCTCTTGCCTTCTGCTCCGAAAAATCTAAGTATTGCATTTCTGTCAATTCATTGATTGAAGAGCTTCTCCCTCAGAATGTTGACAGCTGTTTCCAACATTTATAAAATAACTTGGATAACAGCTGCCAGCGGATTGGCTAAAGAAGATCTGGAACCATGTAATTAGCATTCATCAGACGTGTACATTTCCTTTGAAAAACCCCTCCAGCCCAAAGTTGGCTCTCAGGAAGCTGATGATTCTTGTTAAGTTCAGAACAGGTCTGGCTAATGCTTAACTGTCCATTAGCTGATTTTAAATGGAGCATATTAATAGGGTTACTATTGAGTGCTTTAATATTGAATGCTATCATAATATTGAATGCTAGCAGTAAGTAATACTGCTTTAATTTTTGTCCTTCAGCCATCAAACGTCCATGTGAGAACTCTCTTAATGATACCATGCACTGATAGATCTCTTGTATTGTACTTGAGCAGATGTAAATCCCAGATTAAAAAAAAATAATTTGATTTATTCATTTTTGGCTGTGCTGGGTCTGCGTTTCTGCATGGGCTGTCTCTAGTCAAGGTGCGCAGGCTTCTCAGGTGGTTTCTCTTGCTGTGGAGCACAGCCTCTAGGGTGGGTGGGCTCAGTAGTCATGGCAGTCGGGCTTAGTTGCTCCATGGCACGTGGGATCTTTCCCAACTCGGGATCAAACCCATGTCTCCTGCATGGACAGGGAGATTCTTTACCACTGAGTCACTAGGGAAGCCCTAATTTGACGATTTAAAGTGGAAATAAAGCCAGTCACCTTGAGCCACCAGGGAAGTCCAATTAATTACCTTTATGGACATAAAAATATTCTTTGCAAGAAATAACATAAATATGTATGGTAATCACCACTATGTTAAGGAGTGCCTGAAATCTTTGAAGTAAACACCAAAATATCAATGGTGGACGTTCAGTGCAGCATGCCTGTGGGAGGTTTTTCCTTCTTCCCATATATGGCAAGCATTGTATTTGGACATGCAATTCTTACATGATTGAAAAAGCTAAACTTTATATTATAATGCTTTGAGAAATTAAAGGAAGCTCGGGGAGTACCTTCAGAGTGAAAGGGAGTACTTACCCTTTCTTGAAAGTATCTGAAACACTTGAGTTTATCTTGAAAAGATTGGGACTTAAAAAGAACTTTCCCAGGGACTAGGTTCCTATCACTTATAGGAACAGATACTATTAATACAGTTTTTGCAGCATCTACATTGCAGAGTCTATAAGAGGACTAATGTCATACAAAGAGTGAGGACATTCAAACACAAGATCACGTTAAAAAATAAACTTTTGTATTTGATGAATCATATGACTACAGATCTGGATATCCCTAGAGCAAAGCTTATGCTTCCTTGGGGACAGATGCTGCTGTTAAATCCTCCTGAACGCACATTCACACCTGGGCTTTTGTTCAGATGCTCAGTTCATCAGGCCTTCCTTTCTGTTCTATTTCAGTCTTCCAAGGTTCATGCTGACTGTTGCTTCTTCCCAGACCTTGTCCCTCACTCCAGGAAGGGTTCTGCATTCTCCTTGATGCTGCCTCTTCTCTATGACCTCTAACATGCTGACTTGCTTCACCCTGTCTTCTGGACCAGGGGTGGACCTCTCATTGGGTCTGTCCTCACAGAAGAACTTTCATGGGGAGAACCAGTCTCGTGTAGAGAGACCAAGCAAATGGAGACCAGCCTTCCATCTCCTCTGAGCTCAGCTCCCCATCACTCATCAAAGTGGAAGGAGCAGATAGTGATGAGTCGGGAATCATAGAGTCTCTCTGGTCCTTTCCTAGGACAGCCTATGTTTTCTGGTCCTGGAAGTTTAAAAACCTGGTCTTGGGCATCCCTAGTGGCTCTGTGGTTAAGAATCTGCCTGCCAGTGCAGGAGACACAGGTTAAAGCCCTGGTCAGGAAGATCCCCTGGAAAAGGAAATGGCAACCCACTCCAGTATTCTTGCCTGGGACATCCCATGGACAGAAGAGCCTGGCAGGCTACAGTCCATGGGGTCACAAAGAGTCGGATGCAACTGAAGTGACTGAGCACACCCATTAAGACCTAAATGCCTTTTTCTCAGTTTCCAGAGAGAACAAGTCACATGACAGAAGACAGAGGGAGGGCCAGCCACAGCCAAGCCAGTCTGGACAAGAGGCCATCAGTGTCATCTCTTTGACCACTTAAAACCAAGAACACTCAGATAACGATACTGCTGTTCTGGATGAGGGGAACGAGAATAGAAAGACGGACAATTAACGCCGCTCGATGTCTTTTCTTTTTGGTTCACAATGTCAAATAATAAACAGACCTTTTGTTTCCTCCCACATTCTAAGACTGTTTAATTTGGGCTCTGGAGAAGTGGAATAGGCTTTCTGTAAACCCAAGTTGTTACCAAGGCCATTCTGTGATGAAGTTCAAGCCCAAGTTCAACCACATATACTGCATGCAGATGCTATGATATTTCACATTTGTGTGACACTCTGTGTGGATAAGGGAAATGTATGGAGCATGATTGCCATCTCCCATCCATCTTTTTTTTAATTTCTGAAATTTGTTGCCACAAACTCATTGAGCTTGAGTTTAAGAATATAGTTGAGCTTTTCCCAACCTTGTATCCATAGCAAGTGACTTTATGAAAAGTTCCAAATGGACTGAAATCAACTTAATCTCGTCCTCCTGTGTATGGGTGAAGGTTCGATGCAAAACTGTGATAAGCATTCGGCCTATGAGCCTACCTATTTAGGGCTGTTTATTTTGAAATGTTTCCAAGGTTTCAGGAACATGAAGGTATCAGCTAGAAGTGATACATTTCTACCCATTTCCATGAACCCACTCAGAAGGAAAAGCCGGTATATTTTTATAGCTCAGAAAAATCAGTTATTTTCCCAGGCAAATGTGCGGGTGGAATTTTCGAGGCATTTTCCTGTGTCACACCTGTGATTGGAGAACAGAATAAGCTTCTTTGTGTCTCAGGAAGGGGAAAGGCATCACGTACTAAATACCTCTTGGCTATGGCACAATGACACTATTTAGCATGATATGTGCTTAAATTATAGATTTGAACCAGCCTTTAGGCACGTCGCCAATATATAATCACTGACATTATGGCTGAAATAGCCATATAACGTGGTATAATGCCATGATGGAAACTTGACCCTTTCCATCTAGATTTTGGTACTCTGCAGACTGAATACTATCTATACTTGCTTCCCTGGGTAGATGACAGAATTGTGCAAATTGTTAGAAAAAAAATTTGGCTATAACATGGTAATACTTTGTAGTGATTTTAGAGGGAAACCATTCAAATACCGACACACTGAGTTCATAAAGTATTTCAACGTCGCTTGTAGTTGATGACGGTTCCTGGGACTTCTGGGCTAGAATGAGCAGAATACATTCAACCCTGTTTATGCTGAACTTCCTGGATCCATTTCCTTTTAAGTTGCATGTGATTCTTTAGATGCACAATTCTCATTTGTCCCAGGAAGATTTTTGTGAATAGAAAGTCTCTGCTTACTTTCTTTCTTTCCTACTTTCTTTCTTCCCTTCTTTCTGTCTTTCTTTTCTTTTTTTTTTTTTTTTAGTAAGGTATCAAGGTACAAAGGGAAAAAAAACATGGTCTTTGCATTCAGATGCAATAATCCACCGTGGCCACTTTCTAGCCAGTGACTTACAAACCTCCTTGATCCTCAGTTTGGTGGGGGGTGGTTCTGCATAATCAGGGCAATATTTCAGCAATACAGATGGTTGGTGATCATTAGCAACAATGGTGTGTAAATTTCAGGGCAGGTTATAGGTGTTGATATGTTCTAAATAGTTGATATTATTGTCATTGTACTTTGCATAGGTAGGACAGATCTGCATTTGTGTCTGTGGTTCATCTTTTAGTTATGCACATTGAAATGTTCTTTTACTATATAAAACATTTAGCTGGTGCATTGAACTGGTTCTCATGTTCTGTTAGGCACATGCATTTCTATTCCTGATAATGGTTTAACTAGCAGTGTTTACACCATTGGGGCATGAAGCAGATTCGGAGGGGCTGAGCTCTGAGGCATAGCTGGTCTGCTCCCTGTGCTGCCTTCCAAGGCAGACACGTGTACTTTTTAAATATTCGTATTTATTTATTTGGGTGTACCAGCTCTTAGTCATGGCATGTGGGATCTAGTTCCCTGACCAGGAATGGAACCCAGCCCCCCTGCATTGGGAGCACGGAGTCTTAGCCACTGGACCAGCAGGGAAGTCCCAAGTTTGTTCTTAAAATGATAAAGCCCAGTTGATAATATTTACCCTGACCAGCCCACATAACAGTATACGATGAGGATATCATATGATCCCTTCAAAAATGTTACTATTTAAAATACCATCTTCAATTACTTCAATAGTGCTGTTTATAATTTTTTTTAAATGCCACTTTAAGGAGTTATTATTTTAAATACCTCACTTAGTGGAATCATGTACTATTTGTCTTTCTATAACTGGCTTATTTCGTTTAGCATTGTGTCCTCGAAGTTCACCCATATCGTCACATGTGGCAAGATTCCTTTCTTTATTAGGCTGATGGTGTTTGCATATATTCTGTGTCTTCTTTGTTTATTCATCCATCAGACAACATTTAGGCTGTCTCCACATCTCGGCTTTCTATGCCTTGGGCGTTCTAACATCTCTTTGAGATCCTGATTTGCATTTTTTGGGGATATATGTTAATATACAATATTTGTTTTTCTCTTTTTGACTTAGTTCACTTTGTGTGACATTCTCTGGGTCCATCCACTTTTCTACAAATAACCCAATTTTGTTCCTTTTTATGGCTGAGTAATATTCCATGTATAAATGTACCACATCTTCTTTATCCATTCCTCTGTCAATGAACACTTAGGTTGCTTCCAAATCCTGGCTATTGTAAACAGAGGTGCAATGAACATTGCAATGTGTGTGTTTTGTGGAATTATGATTTTCTCTGTATATCTGCCCAGGAGTGGGATTGCTAGGTCATATGGTAATTCTATTTTTAATTTTTTAAGGACCTTCCATACTGTTTCAATTGTAGCCCCCAGCCTTATCCTCTTCCTCCACTTCATTCTTCTTCAAAGACTTATCCTTTCTTACCAATTGTTTCTTTTTCTGCTTTTTTTTAAAAATACAGATCTATTAAAAAAAACTTTTTATTTTATACTGAGGTATAGCCATTAATAACATTGTGGTAGTTTCAGGTGTATAATGAAGGGACTCAGCCAGAGATACACATGTATCCATTCTCCCCCAAATTCCTCCAGCCCAGGATGCCCTTCTAATCAATTCTGCATTCATTTGTTTTGATCATGACCTGTCTCCCCCAGCTGGAATGAGGGGCATGGAACTTGTAAATACCCATCATTTGCTCCCCATTGCTATGTCCCTAGAGCCTAGAATACACCCTAGACCCCAACAGATACATGAATGGATGGATAGGTGAATGGAAGCATGCTTTCCTTTGACTGGAGTGACAGCTCTTCCTCATGCAAATAAGGGACAAGTATGTAATTGTGCTCTTGAAAATGTTTCCAATGTAAAAAAAAATTAAGTCAAAATCTCTACCATGATTATTGCTGTGAATACAACTGACATGTTACTCTTCAACTTGAAATGTAAAGTAAACATTATTTTCATCAGATAGAAAGCTGACTATTTGCATGAGGGTTTTGCTCACCTTGGAGAAAGAAATGACGACCACTCCAGTATTCTTGCCTGGAAAACCCCATGGACAGAGGAGCCTGGCAGGCTACAGTCCATAGGGTCCCAAAGAGTCAGACATGACTGAGCAACTGCACACACACACACAAACTCCTGCTCATCTAGGTGTTGAAGAATAATTAACAGGGCACATCCATGTGTCTGTGGAGCCTGAAAGGCAAGAGAAGTCGGATTTGTGAGCCTGTGGCTGATGGTGTCCATTTGTCATCCTTTCCCACTACTCCCAAATGAAAAATGAGCTGAAGCATTTTTTTTTACAACAATTCCTAGCTTTGAGGAAGTTTTCAAATGTAGTAAGAAATGTGTCTTCATTTTTCAAAGCTCTCCATAGTGGAGAATTCTTAATTTTATGTTAACTTGAGCTCAGGATGGAATTTCAACGATGCGATGAGGGTTGCAGGCGATGTGTTCTGGTGGAAAGGAATTTTTGTTTGTTTGTTTTGGACTTTTTCTCCTTCTGCCTTTGCCAATAGTTTGCTCTGAAATTTCAAGGAACTCCCATCACGGTCTGTTTCTCCCAAACAGAACCATGATGGGAGTTCTGTTTTCAGGCTGCAAAATATGAGGGAGAGAAAGAACTGCTCTACTATAAGCATGTTGTCATGTTTTATAAACAAATGTTGGGAAAGGAAAAATACTTTAAACTGAGAGAAAGAAATTTTCAAGTTCGTGTAAAGTGCTATTATGTATTCAACATGTGAGTGGAAAGGTGGTGTTTAGCACTAATTGTGTTAGCTCAGTGATTAGAGACTTTGGCAGGAGATTTGTCCTTGTGGTCGCGCAGCATGGTCCTTGTCCACGCTGAAGCTGAGACCCACCTCCATATTTGAACACTGCAAAAACTTTGTTAAACCAATGCAAAGTAGTATATTGATACTAAATTAAGTATTCTTTCTACTCTAGAATTTCTTGCTAGTCTAATATATCTGGAAGTTTACAAAGCACTTTCTAATATGTTAATCTGGGCTTGAGAGGATCAAGGGTTTTAATGAATCTCTTGAACTAAACAATGTGACAGCATTTTTTTTTTCAAATTTTAAACTTTTAATTTTGTATTGGAATATAGCTGCTTAACAATGCTGTGATCATTTCAGGTGAACAGCGAAGGGACTCAGCCACACATATACATGCATCCATCCTCCCCCAAAGCCTGCTCCCATCCAGGATGCCACATAACATTGAATAGAGTTCTTTGTGCTATAAGGTAGAACGTTGTTATCCATTTTATTTTATTTTTTATTTTTTTTTTTTGTTATCCATTTTAAAAACAGCAGTGTGTACACGTTCTTCCCAATCTCCCTAACTATTCCTTCCTCCCACTCTCCCCCAACCCTGGCAACCATAAGTTTGTTCTCAAAGTCTGCTTCTGTTTTGTTCTATTCAGTTACACAGTCGTGTCAGACATTTTGTGACCCCATGGACCACAGCACGCCAGGCCTCGCTGTCCATCACCAACTCCCGGAGTTTACAAACTCATGTCCATTGAGTTGGTGATGCCATCCAACCATCTCATCCTCTGTCGTCCCCTTCTCCTCCTGCCCTCAATCTTTCCCAGCATCAGGGTCTTTTCAAATGAGTCAGTTTTTTGAATCAGGTGGCCAAAGTACTGGAGTTTCAGCTTCAACATGAGTCCTTCCAGTGAATATTCAGGACTGATTTCCTTTAGGATGGACTGGTTGGATCTCCTTGCAGTCCAAGGGACTCTCAAGAGTCTTCTCCAACACCACAGTTGAAAAGCACCAATTCTTTGGCACTCAGCCTTCTTTATAGTCCAACTCTCACATCCATACATGACTACTGGAAAACCCATCACTTTGACTATATGGACCTTTGTTGGCAAAGCATTGTCTCTGCTTTTTAATATGCTGTCTACGTTGGTCATAACTTTTCTTCCAAGGAATAAGCGTCTTTTAATTTCACGACTTCAGTCACCATCTGCAGTGATTTTGGAGCCCCTCAAAATAAAGTCTGTTACTGTTTCCACTCTTTCCTCCTCTATTTGCCATGAAGTGATGGGACCGGATGCCATGATCTTAGTTTTCTGAAAGTTGAATTTTAAGCCAACTTTTTCACTTTCCTCTTTCACTTTTATCAGGAGGCTTTTTAGTTCCTCTTCACTTTCTGCCATAAAGGTGGTGTCATCTGCATATCTGAGGTTATTGATATTTCTCCCGGCAATCTTGATTCCAGCTTGTGCTTCATCCAGCCCAGTATTTCTCATGATGTACTCTGCATATAAGTTAAATAAGCAGGGTGACAATATATAGGCTTGACATACTCCCTTCCCAATTTGGAGCCAATCTGTTGTTTCCATGTCCAGTTCTAACTGTTGCTTCCTGACTTGCATACAGATTTCTCAAGAGACAGGTTAGGTGGTCTGGTATTCCCATCTTTTAAGAATTTTCCACAGTTTGTCGTGATTCGTACAGTCAAAGGTTTTGGCATAGTCAATAAAGCAGAAATAGATGTTTTTCTGGACCTCTCTTGCTTTTTCAATGATCCAACGGATGTTGGCAATTTGATCTCTGGTTTCTCTGCCTTTCCTAAAACCTGCTTGAACATCTGGAAGTTCACACGGTTCACATAGCGTTGAAGCCTGGTTTGGAGAATTTTGAGCAGTACTTTACTAGCGTGTGAGATGAGTGTGGTAGTTTGAGCATTCTTTGGCATTGCCTTTCTTTGGGACTGGAATGAAAACTGACCTTTTCCAGTCCTGTGGCCACTGCTGAGTTTTCCAAATTTGCTGGCATATTGAGTGCAGTACTTTCACAGCATCATCTTTCAGAATTTGAAATAGCTCAGCTGGAATTCCATCACCTCCACTAGCTTTGTTCATAGTGATGCTTCCTAAGGCTCAGTTGACTTCACATTCCAGGAAGTCTGGCTCTAGGTGATCATACCATCGTGATTATCTGGGTCATGAAGATCTTTTTTGTACAGTTCTTCTGTGTATTCTTGCCACCTCTTCTTAATATCTTCTGCTCCTATTAGGTCCCTACAATTTCTGTCCTTTATTGAGCCCATCTTTGCATGAAATGTTCTCTTGGTGTCTCTAATTTTCTTGAAGAGATCTCTAGTCTTTCCCATTCTGTTGTTTTCCTCTATTTCTTTGCACTGATCACTGAGGAAGGCTTTGTTATCTCTCCTTGCTGTTCTTTGGAACTCTGTATTCAAATGCATATATCTTTCCTTTTCTCCTTTGCCTTTTACTTATCTTCTTTTCTGAGCTATTTGTAAGGCCTCCTCAGACAACCATTTTCCTTTTTTGCATTTCTTTTTCTTGGGGATGGTCTTGATCACTGTCTCCTGTACAATGTCACGAACCTCTCTTCCATAGTTCTTCAGGCACTCTATCTATCAGATCTAATCCCTTGAATCTATTTCTCACTTCCACTGTGTAATCATAAGGGATCTGATTTAGGTCATACCTGAATGGTCTAGTGGTTTTCCCTACTTTCTTCAATTTAAGTCTGAATTTGGCAATAAGGAGTTCATGATCTGAGCCACAGTCAGCTCCTGGTCTTGTTTTTGCTGACTGTATAGAGCTTCTCCATCTTTGGCTGCAAAGAATATAATCAATCTGATTTTGGTGTTGACCATCTGGTGATGTCCATATGTAGAGTCTTCTCTTGTGTTGTTGGAAGAGGGTGTTTGCTATGACCAGTGTGTTCTCTTGGAAAAACGCTATTAGCCTTTGCAGTGCTTCATTCTGGAAAAGGCAATGGCAACCCACTCCAGTACTCTTGCCTGAAAAATCCCATGGACGGAGGAGTCTGGTAGGCTGCAGTCCATGGGGTTGCTAGAAGTCAGACACAACTGAGCAACTTCACTTTCACTTTTCACTTTCATGCATTGGAGAAGGAGATGGCAACCCACTCCAGTGTTCTTGCCTGGAGAATCCCACGGATGGGGGAGCCTGGTGGGCTACTGTCTATGGGGTTGCACAGAGTTGGACACGACTGAAGTGACTTAGTAGCAGCAGCAGCAGCAGCTGCTTCATTCTGTACTCCAAGGCCAAATTTGCCTGTTATTCCAGATGTTTCTTGACTTCCTACTTTTGCATTCCAGTCCCCTATAATGAAAAGGACATTTTTGGGGGGCATCCTTTTTTGGTTGTTAGTTCTAGAAGGTCTTGTAGGTCTTCGTAGAACTGTTCAGCTTCTTCAGCATTAGTGGTTGGGCCATAGACGTGGACTGTGATATTGAATGGTTTGCCTTGGAAATGAACAGAGATCATTCTGTCATTTTTGAGATTGCATCCAGGTACTGCATTTCAGACTCTTTTGTTGACTATGAAGGCTACTCCCTTTCTTCTAAGGGACTCTTGCCCACAGTAGTAGATATAATGGTCACCTGAATTAAATTCACCCATTCCAGTCTATTTTAGTTTGCTGATTCCTAAAATGTTGATGTTCACTCTTGCCATCTACTGTTTGAGCACTTCCAATTTGCCTTGATTCATGGACCTAACATTCCGGGTTTCTATGCAATATTGCTCTTTACAGCATCAGAGCTTCTATCATCAGTCACATCCATTACCGGGCGTTGTTTCTGCTTGGGCTCCATCTCTTCATTCTTTCTGGAGTTATTTCTCCACTGATCTCCAGTAGCATACTGGGGACCTACCAACCTAGGGAGCTCCTCTTTCAGTGTCCTATCTTTTCTGTTTTGTAAATAAGTTCATTTGTAGTATTTCTTTTTAGGTTCCACATTTCAGGGATGTCATATGATATTTCTCTGTCTGACTTAGTTGACTTAGTATGACAATCCCTAGATCTACCCATGTTGCTACAAATGGCATCATTTCATCCATTTAATGGCTGAGTGATATTCCATCACGTATATGTACCACATCTTCCAATAGTCATTTTAATTTAAAGAACAGGATAATCATACAGGGCTAGAAGACTTGACTTCATTCAGGCTACATGTTGGTTGCTGTTTATTTGGGATTATAGCCCTTTTAGGGGTCAAGCTCCACCTGCGAGGCTAGTTCTGGAGACCATTCTGTGCATCATGTTGCCTCCAATCTCAGCGTGTGTCCCCTACCTGTCGTATGACTTGGTTCTGAATCCTTCTGCTCATTTTCAGAGAAACTACGCCCTTCCTGGAGGAAAGAAGCCTAAATGACTTGAATAAGCTGTAATGGAAAAGAATATGAGAAGCGTGTATATATGTATAGCTGAGTCACTTTGCTATAGAGCAGCAATTAAACACAACATTGTAAATCAACTATACTTCAATAAAATAAAAAAAGAGGAAATCTTGGTTTCCTTTCACTTTGATGTGGCTAAAGCGTCAGTGGGGGACATGGTGGTGAATTTATTGTGGGCCCTGGGTTCACACAGGTGTCCGACTCTACCCTGAAGGGCCAGCTCTTAATTAAACATCATAAGAGCCTAAATTCTGGGTCTCAATATTTTGTCATATTTTAGAAATATGTGGGAAATTTAAGAGCTTCCCAGGTGGCACTAGTGGTAAAGAACCCGCTTGCCAATGCAGGAAATATCAGAGAAACGGCTTCAATCCCTGGGTCGGGAAGATCCCCTGGAGAAGGGCATGGCCACCGACTCCAGTATTCTTGCCTGGAGAATGCCATGGACAGAGGAGCCTGGCGGGCTACGGTCCATAGGGTCACAAAGAGTTGGATACGACTGAAGCAACTTAGCACACACGCACACAGGAAATTTAAATCATCAGTAAAGGGAATGAATACCATGATTCTGAGCCATGCAGGCGTGGTTTATACTGAAGGCAATAGGCTGTCTTTGCCTCCTCGTTCTTTTTTTCTCTCTTTTTCTCTCCTTTCTCTGTCTCATTTGCCAAGTAATAAGAAAAACTGATGTCGATACAATTTGCCTCTTATCTCATCTGCTTGATCAGTATGTGTTCTCTCCTGATCAGCAGGTCTTGTGGGTTTTTGCTGTAAAACCCCCTTTCCCATCAATTTGTTCTGAAATGCTGCATCCTCCTGCACTTGGCCAGGATACTCAAGTTTACACCGACTGAGAAGTAGCGCTGATCTAGTCTTGACAGTAAAACAGTTGATGACTTCCTGAAGTACCTCTTTAAAGTGAGAATTCTCCTAATAAAAAATCGTTTAAAAATTCTTTTCAATTGGAGAATGAGGAATTAGCCAGCTTCTGTACCACTCAGGCTTATCCTGGGCTCAGCTCTAAAATGCTGGCTTTCTTCCTGCCAAATGCACAGAACTGGGGGCACAGGTGTGTGGATGTGGCCTAGGTGTTTGCTTAAAGGTGGAAAGCCCTGGACCCTGTCTCCAACTCAGTGTGGAATCAGATGGCCTGGGTAGAACTTCAGGTTTCCTCTCTGCCCCTGCTTCCTGCATAGAATTCAACGGAGCATGCTGCTGCTGCTGCTGCTGCTAAGTCGCTTCAGTCATGTCCGACTCTGTGCGACCCCATAGACGGCAGCCCACCAGGCTCCCCCGTCCCTGGGATTCTCCAGGCAAGAACACTGGAGTGGGTTGCCATTTCCTTCTCCAATGCATGAAAGTGAAAAGTGAAAGTGAAGTCGCTCAGTCGTGTCCGACTCTTAGCGACCCCATGGACTGTGGCCCACCAGGCTCCTCCGTTCATGGGATTTTCCAGGCAAGAGTGCTGGAGTGGGGTGCCATTGCCTTCTCCGCAACGGAGCGTAATGAGACCAAAAGGCTTTGAAAGAAAGGTGCTTACAGAAGTTCCAAATGAGCTGCTCCACTTAGATTACATTTCTCTGCCTTAAACATTTGAATCAGAAAAAGAAAGCTCGGGACTTCCCTGGTGGTCCAGTGGCTGAGAATCCTCCTGGCAGTGCAGGGGACATGGATTCAGTCCCTGGTCCGAGAAGATTCTTTCCACATCCCAAGGAGCAACGAAGCCCACGCATTGCAACTACTGAAGCTCTGGAGCCTGTGCTGTACAGCAAAAGAGGCCACCACCGTGAGAAGCCCGCAAGTAGAGAGTAGCCCTGCTCACCACAATTAGAGAAAGCCTGCTTGTAGCAAAAGCCTGCATCACAGCAAAAAAAAAAAAAAAAAATTAAAAGAAAGAGAGCCCAACCACTTACAACTGGCCAGAGTGGAAAGGGCCAACCTGTTTGATGTGGCTGCACCAAACATTCCCATTTCCTGGTGGTTTCACGGTGGCATTTTCTTTCCCTTTTTCTAGGTCTGATGAATTCCACCACCATCTCTGCTATATGAGAGGGGGACCACAGCAGTCACACGGCCAGATTTCTCACAGGGAACCTTGCTCACATCACAGACAATGTTCCATTTAAGACTTAACAATCTGACTGTGGTCCTCAGAGGAAACTGCATCTAATTCTTGCTGGAAGGATTGTTACTAGCTTAATACACATTACTATTAAGTGTGATTTCTATCCGCACTGTTTTTTTAAAGGTTTTTTTTTTCCTTCTTCTTCATTTTAGTTTTGGCTGCACCATGCACCTTATGGGATTTTAGTTTCCTGACCAGGGATGGAACCTAGGCCCTTGGCAACGAGAACACAGGGTCCTAGCCGCTGGACCACCAAGGGATTTCCCTTCTTTGGTAAGAACCTTAAGTTCATGCACTGTGAACTCTTCTTTTTGGAAGTATAGTCATCCTGCCACTCAGAGAACTCGAGAAATTGTCCTTGTTAAGGTAAGGAAGACTCTCGTGGATGTATGTGGTATTTTTTCATTATATGTGTGCATGGAAATGTAACCCTTCCTTATCTACTGTAAAATATTCTCCACAGTATCTGTGTTCACTGGAATCTCTGAGAATAAGAAGTGAAATATTCATGACATAAAGCACACAGCTCTTGGGTGGTGGATCCATTTCTACTGGGCCCTGCTTGAGCTGTTTCTTGGCTTGCACCTTTTCCCTCATCACCTTTCCGGGAGCCACTCACCCTTTGCACCATTTTGCAGGCTAGCAGGCGTGGTGTGTGTGGCTCTCCAGAGCCCACAGCTTAGCTCCTGGCTCCTGCCCGCTTCCCTTACCGTGTTAACCCAGAGAAGCCGCCCAGATTCTACAGTGAGAACTTGGAGTTCAAGGCAGGGAGAAGACAGCAGAGCTGTGAAAATTCCCATAATGGTAGGAGAAATGTAAATGAAAAACTCTTACCAGGAGATGCCTTTTATGGCACCTACATTATTACACTAACAGAAGTAAATTGTATTTTGATTGTGGCCGGTTGAAAACCACATCCTCCACGTATGAGGTATATAATCAGCTTAATCAGTTGCTGATCCCAGGACAATTTCATCCCACTGTATTGGGAGACTGCAAATAACATAGAGTTTATTCCATTCTTCTTAGTAATTTAAATGTCACTTTGTTAAATGAACTTGAAGACAGATTTGCATTACTTGAACGCAGGGTTTCCAATAATAACGTAACACTTTTTTTTTTTTAATCTTCCAGTACCAAGGCAATAGCTTCATATAAAAAGCAAGCGGTTAAATTCAAAACATTTTCCCAAAGTAATGTTTTCAGTGATGTGATTTTTAAATTTTGGCTGGGGTTGGGGAGGTTTCTGGTGTCAACTTTGTTTTTAAAGTCTCAGTATATGTGCTAATGACTAAGCTATTGTGTGTCAACCCATTTAATTGTATTACTCTATGATCCCAGAGTTTGTTGTTGTTTAGTTGCTAAGTTGTGTCTGATTCTTTGTGACCCCATGGACTGACGTACACCAGGCTTCTCTGTTGTCCTTCACTGCCTCCCAGAGTTTGCTCAAGTTCGTATGCATTGAATCAGTAACTCTATCCAACCATCTCATCTTCTGTCTCCCCCTTCTCCTCCTGCCCTCAATCTTTACCAGCATCAGGGTCTTTTCCAATGAGTTGGCTGTTCACATCAGGTGGTCAAAGTATTAGAGCTTCAGCATCTGTCTTTCCAATGAATATTCAGGGTGCATTTCCTTTAGGATTGACTGATTTGATCTCCTTGCAGTCCAAGGTACTCTCAAGATCTGCTCCAGAACCACAATTTGAAAGCATCAATTCTTTGATGCTCAGCCTTCTTTATAGTCCAACTCTCACATCTGTACATGACTACTGGAAAACCATAGCTTTGACTGTACGGACCTTTGTCAACAAAGTGATGTCTCTGCATGGAGATGTTGGCCCAACTCAGATCCAGAGCCTCACCAGAAACATTTGGCTTGGAAGTGCCTCGAAAACTCACTTGGACGCAGGGCACACATGGCTCACTCTTCAGAGGGTCCTTGTCCCGCCCCGGATCTGGGTGTCCTCGTATGGGCCGTTTTTATATGGAGTTGCGGAGACAGCATCTGCTCCATCTCTTCTGTCCTAATAATGCCTCCTTTCCTGTCACCCATTGACTCCAGTCCCTACTGCATTTCACTCTTTGATTAACTCTATCATGCAAATGATGTCTAAAAACAATTCAGGCTGTGGGCAAATAGGAAATGCTAATAAAAATTGAAAATTCAACCCAGAGCAGGACGCTCCTTTATGACATTGCGACATTGCAGCCCACCCGTGGCCCTCAGATTCCTGAGCTCCTGCCGAGCAAGGGGTCGGCGGAGGGAGGGGGTAAACAGATTTGAGTTCTAACATAAACAAAAGCCACAGGGCTAATTAGACTCCCAAATCTTGATTGTTGGAATGAACAGGTTCCAACAAGATCAGCAGGATGAAATTTCCCATGGAGAGCATGCCTTGGAATAGTTTTGTTCGTCTTTGCCAAGGAGAGATTTCCAAGGATGCAGGTCAGGTTTCCTCAGGTTCCTTCCTGTATAAACACCATGCTGTCTTGGTCCCAGGCCCCTGGGCCCTGTACTTGGAAGTTGTTGTTGTTATTGTTCAGTTGCTAAGTCTTGTTCTTTATGGCCCAGCTCTCACATTCCTATAGGACTACTGGAAAAAACCATACCTTTGACTATACAGACCTTTGTAGGCACATTTCTAAACAAAAACCAAATTTAAGAAGAACTGGAAATGCACGAGGAGGGGCTGTGCCCCCCTGGAGACCCTTAGGGATATGGGTCCAGCTAAGCTCCGGCTCCAGAGGGTGTAGCGGTGGGAGGTATGGCCCCTGCTGTGACCAGAATCAGTTTAGCACCTTTCTCTGCCCAGCACCAGCCTTCTTCCAGGGTTCACCTCCTTGCTCTAAAGCTGTTGACCTAAGGCTGCCTTCCCAGAAAACTTCCTGTGTCCACTAATTTGGACTACATTTAAATTTATTGAATACAGACACTACACTTAAAACTTCTATGTATCACTCATAGCACCCAGCCCAGAATGGAGTTCATAATCATTAGTTACACAGTTGCCCCCATCAGTGGAAGAAGTTGACCCATCTGGACCTTTCTGCATCCTTTCTTCCCTTCTTCACTTCACATGCCTACGGCCTATCCCTCGGGAACTCTGTGGAGCAAGCACACCCTGGACCAAATAGTGATGACCTTGAAGATGGTGATGGGTCACTAGTTTTTAAGCAGAGTCAAGTTGATTTACAATGTTGTATGAGTTTTGGCTGTACAGCAAAGTAATTCAGTTATACATAAACATATATATACATATTTATTCTTTTTCAGATTCTTTTATGCTATAAGTTACAACAAGGTATTGAGCAGAGTTCCCTGTGCTATACAGTAGGGCCTTGATTATCTATTTTATATATAGTAGGGTGTATCTGTTAATCCCAGTCTTCTAATTTATCCTCCCTTTCCCCTCTGGTTTTGCTTTGGTAAACATAAATTTGTTTTCTATATCTGTAAGTCTGTTTTGTCAATAAGCTAATTTTTGTCATATTTTAGATTTCACATATACGCGGTGGACTTCCCTGATAGCTCAGCTGGTAAAGAATCCGCCTGCAATGCAGGAGACCCCAGTTCGATTCCCGGGTTGGGAAGATCGGCTAGAGAAGGGATAGGCTACGCACTACAGTATTCTTGGACTTCCCTTGTGGCTCAGCTGGTAAAGAATCTGCCTGCAATGCAGGAGACCTGGGTTTGATCTCTGGGTCGGGAAGATCCCCTGGAGAAGGGAAAGGCTGCTCACTCCAGTATTCTGGGTTGGAGAATTCCATGGACTGTTTAGTCCATGGGGTCACAAAAAGTCGGACATGACTGAGTGACTTTCACTTTCACTATAAACAATATCGTGTATTTGTCTTTCTCTGTCTGACTTACTCCATAAATTGCACGATAATCTCTAGGTCCATGCATGTTGCTACAAATGGCATTGCTTCATTCTTTTGTATGGCCGAGTGGTATTCCATTGTATACACATGCAACATCTTCTTTATCCATTAATCTGTCAATGAACATTTAAGTTGTTCCCATGTCTTGGCTATTATGAATTGTGCTGCTATGAAGGCACATGTACCTTTTCTAATTAGAGCTTACTAGTAACCTTGGAAGAAAAACTATGATCAATCTAGACAACATATTAAAAAACAGAGACATTGCTTTGCCCAACAAAGGTCTGTCTAGTCAAGTCTATGGTTTTCCCAATAGTCACGTATGGATGTGAGAGTTGGACTATAAAGAAGGCTGAGTGCCAAAGAATTGATGCTTTTGAACTGTGGTGTTGGAGAAGACTCTTGAGAGTCCTTTGGACTGCAAGGAGATCCAACCAGTCCATCCTAAAGGAAATCAGTCCTGAATATTCATTGAAAGGAATGATGCTGAAGCTGAAACTCCAATACTTTGGCCACCTGATGTGAAGAACCAACTCATTTGAAAAGACCCTGATGCTGGGAAAGATTGAAGGCGGGTGGAGAAGGGGACAACAGAGGATGAGATGGTTGGATGGCATCACTGACACAATGGACATGAGTTTGAGTAAGCTCTGGGAGTTGGTGATAGACAGGGAAACCCCAGGCATGCTGCGGTTCATGAGGTTGCAAAGAGTCTGACATGACTGAGCAACTGAACTGAACTGAGAAACAGTTTTGAGAGTAACTTCTACTGCAGGTTTCCCAGGGCCCAGGTGCTCTGCTTAAGTGATTGACACATTATCTCATTTAACCCCCTCCAACATCCCATGGGGCAGACACTAAATGATTGCCTTTATTTCTCATATACACAAGGAATCCAAGGCTCTGGGAGACTTCAAATCCCAAGCCCCAAATCAACAGGAAAATCAGTGGTCTCCCCATCCTGTGGTCTTTCTAACCAGTAAGGCTGAGTTGGGCACAGAAGGAAGGTTCTCAACATACATTCTCTTGAGCAGGTCATTATTCCCAGTAGAGGGACTGGTCTGTGCCTCTGGCTTGCTGTAAACAGTCTCATCTCCATCTCTGGGCAGGAGGCTGGCACCTCAGGATTACTTCTGGCAGGACTGTGTTTCTGTGGCCACATGCGATGTCAGGAGTCTGCAGGATTTGCCTGAAGATCTGTCTCCGAGAGGCGTGCTTTTCATAGAAGAGCCATAGCAGTAGACTCTATGCCACATCCTTTTTTACCTTCCTTCTTCTCTGTGACAAATACCGGCAATAAAATTCTCCACCGTAATCCTTTTTCTCGTAAACCAACTCGCTTATACTTACTGTCCACCAAAGCTGGTAGGTTAAAAATAGCCTCTTGCTCTCTCCCCTTCCAGGTAATTGGCACCCCTTTCCACTCAAAATGAGAGAGAGCACCAGAGCTCAGCTGTGAACCCCTTCCAGAGGTGCCGTGGAGCTGACTCACACCCCTGACAGATACAACAGGGATTAATGAGCCGTGACCAGAGTTTGATTTTTCTGTCAAGCGCTCCCATCCGTTTTTAATAAACAGAAGAACAACATAAACTCCATCGCCTGCTCCAGCACGACTTCCACCAAGCAGGGGCTGCCCCCGGCACCAGGAAGGTGGAGCTGAGGGGTGATTCTAAACGACCAGCAAATGCTTTTACGAGCCCCTTTGGTGGGTTGCTCTGGTGATGGGCTCTGCTCCCCGAGACCCACTTCTCTGCCTCTGTTCAATATGGGCCGCTCAGCACTCTGCCAGGGGAAACCGTCAAGTGTAATATCACATTTACAACTAAATGGCTTCAATTTATTGTCACGGATGTAAAAATGCCAAAATACCCACTGTTTTCCCTTTATGCCATGCTGTGTGCTCTTTTGCAAAAGGTTGTCTCCTGTAGGTTCTGGATTCAGAGCCAAGACGAAGAGAATTAAGTAGCAGGTGGTGGGAACCAGGTACAATGGTGGGGGTAGTCTTGGGTGAACACCGACATCATGGCACACATCCTCTGTTTGGATGAAGCTGTAATTTCTGTCTGCCTAATACCTCTTCTTACCAAAGATACTCATTACCAGGATTTGCTTTTGTCCACATTCATGGGAAAACTGCGTTAACTCAAAAAAGGAGAAGTCTGCACTGTACAAATAATTCGGAATCAGGATAGACTTCTTTTTTCTTTTCGGTTTTACAAAACAAACTAGGATTTATGTGGGGGCATTTTCTTTCTTCCCTGAGATAGTTCCTGAGAAACACTGGCTGCCTTAAACACCGCTGACCACAGGATGTCACCAGTGTTCCATGGAAATTCTACCAAAAAGGCATTTACCTGGTAATGCAAAACTTGTTTCTTAAAGAAGGAAGGTCAGCACACACATGGGTGGCCATACCTACAATTTCACATAAAACTTGAGTTTGCAGAGAGAGCCCTGGCTTCATTGCTTGAAACCGAAGCAGATCTGGGCCTCGGCTGTCCTTGACAAAGATGTGGCACCTACAAGCAAACCAGTAAACTTAACAGCCCAGAGCTGCTATTTAATTGGCCCTGAAGAGAAGTCACCCTGAGGTGGAGTTAATAACCAGTGCCAGATCTTTTTTCCCTCCCTTACTTTAATTTTCTTTGAAAGCTTCCTGCGCGAGCCATGTGGTAACCAATAGCTAATGGAATTATGTGCTACTCAGGTGAGGGGAGCCCAGCCTGCTGCAGTCCATGGGATCACAAAAGAGCTGGGCACCACTGAGTGACTAAACAAGCTGAAGTCACTAGGGTGGGCTCTCATCCGACGTGGCTGATGTCCTTATAAGAAGAGGCAGGGACGCAGACAGGCCCAGAGGGACAGCCCTGTGGAGACACAGGGAGAAGACAGCTTCGGAGAACCAGCTCTGTCTACACCTGGTCTGGGACCTTTGGCCTTCAGACTGGTGGAGACACACGTTTCTGTGGTTTAAGCCCCGCCAGGTCTGTGGTAATGTGTCATGGCGGCTCTAGTAAACCAATATTGCTGTTGTTCAGCCACTCAGTTGTAAACAACTCTCTTGTGACCCTGTGGACAGCAGCCGGCCAGGCTCCTCTGTCCATGGGGTTCCCCAGGCAAGAATACTGGAGTGGACTGCCACTTCCTTCGCCAGGGGTTCTTCCCGACCCAGGGATCGAACCTGTGTCCCCTGCACTGGCGGGCAGATTCTTTACTGCTGCGCCACCAGGGAAGCCCCAGCAAACCAATACAAGGACTAAGATACCTCAGTTTGGCAATACTTGCTGTGTAATTCTGATAAAGGGCTCTTTGGTTAAACCCAGCTGCTGTCGTCATCACAGTGGCCCGTGCCAGCCGAGGACTATGTGGGTGCTGGGTGTAGTTACTAAGGGGTCTACACACATCAGTCAAATACCCACCATGAGAGTGTTACCCCTAGTCTTCAGACGAGAGCACTGAGCTGAGGAGTCCTGTGCCATGAGACTCTGGGGCCCACAGGCCACCTCTACGAAAGGCACGCCACCTTTGCAAACCTTGGGGAGGTAGGGTCCTGGGAAGGGGGCTTGCTAGAAGGGCTGTGCTGTTTCCTTCATAGTCCTGTTATCCTGGAAATTCCAACAGGGCATTTTAAGCTCGTGTGGAATTTTGAATAGAATACACCTGCCCCGGGAAGTGCCTTGGCCACCCAGACTTAAGCTGGATGTCTGTTCTTTTGATCACAAAGAGTCACCTTCCCGTCCCTTTTAGGGCACATTCATGTCCACAGGTGGTGCATTCTGCATGACCTGACCCTCACGAGCTCCTGTGAGTTGGACTGAATGGGTAGGCGGGCAGGGGTGAACAGGCGACATTTAGTGAATGGGGTCGGACACGGGGGCACTGGCTTGGACGTCCATGAGTCCAGATTCACACAGAATCAGTGTCATGGAGCCGGATGGGCCCTGCAAACCCTGGGCCCACTTAATTTAACTCATAGCTCTGTTACAGCAGGAACTATGAGTGTCGAAAATTTTCCACCTCCCCAGAAACAAACTTCGCCACCTTGGGCTCCATCTACGCAGCAGAATCTTAGTGCCCCTGGAAGTCTGTGAGCCCCTGCCTCAGCTGCAGTGGCAGCTAGTTGTAACTTGCCTGCGTTTGCACCGTGAGTGGCTGGACCAACCCGGGAGCTGGCTTGTCTCATGATCGGTGTTCTTTCCACGAGACCACCTGCCTCGTGTAACTATCTGGATTTATTTTTAAAGAGAAAAGAAAAAAGATAAGCTGATAGGTTACTGCCCTTGCCACAGGGGAGTCTACTGCTCTCAGAAAGGATTCACCGTGGACATTCCTTGAAATAGGAAGCTCCCTCGGTCCTGGAAATACAATTGGCTTTACAGAAAATCAATTTACAAGCCTTTAAAACGCACCTGTCCTGTAAAGCGACAGGGGCATCCAGGACCTCAGCACACACCAAGTGGGCTCAATAACTCCCACCAGGGAGGGTAGCTGAGGGAGGGGTCACGGGCACCTCAGAAGGGGCTGCGCTCTTGAACTTGAAGGGTGCCATGTTGTGTGACCCATGAGCATGGGTACGTGCCAAGCCGCTTAAGTCATCTCCTCTGACTCTTTGCAATCCTGCGGACTGTAGCCCAGCAGGCTCCTCTCAACAGGCCACAAATCTTATCACAGACTGGTGAGCTCAGAACAAAGATCATTCCCATTTCACAGGTCAGGAAATTGAGGTACAGAATGATTCAGTCACTGGCACGGGGTTAGGGTCCCTCACGGACCCAAAGTGCTATGAGCTTGGGAAGAAAACAGGGACATCAGCTCAAATCTGAACCTGGAATTAAAAGATAAAAACTGCAGCTGAACGTTCACTGACTCAAAACTGGAGAAGATAAATCGACTTTCTGATTTCGAAATGGTTTAGTAACCGGAAACTGGTTTCAAACTCGGGTTGGCACAGTTTCGAGGAAGGCAGGCTTATTTTTCAGAGACACTCGAGCTGTTTTCAAGGCAATGCCATCGGTCTGATGTGGGAGGAAGTACATGTGGAGGAGGTGTCTTTAAACACTGTATAACTGATTTGTGCAGAAAGTAAAATATAAAGAAAATCCACATCGTTTTGATAATTGTAGAGTATTATCCCCTTTTTAAGGACTGGGAAAAATATTCAGGCCAGTATTTGCTGAAATCAACCCTTTAATTACATGAATGTCTTTTTCAAAATATCCTATTGGAGTCTCAGTGGATATGGGGGGTGTTCTATGCTGTGTCTTCTTTATAATAATAATGAGGGAAAAATAAATACAATTTGGTGCTTAACCTGCTTTCCTCTTTTCCTTGGCCACCCAGGCCTTTGTTTCATTTAATCTGTTCCTTACTGGGGTCCCCTCTCTCAGATGCTTTAGAATCCTGAGATGTCCCACTTACAGCGGTTCAGTCCGTGTGGTTGGGCACTGGATTCCCAGGTTGAGGTTCAGTCTTTCTGGAAGCGCTCTTCCACACACCCACATGTGATAAGATATCTGGTGAGTTGTTAGTAACCTCTGCCTCCTTAAAGCATCCTTGGTGTATTTTCCCCGGTCCTGAATTCACCCCTTTTGAGAAAGTGAATGGTTTATAAAAATCACCAGCCCCAGTGCAAGGGGCCCAACAGGATGAGTTTTGCAATTTGCTGCTATGTCGGGTGGTAATTTCTGTAACTGAATTTGAAGTCTACTAGCTTGCTTGGGTTTCTGCGTTGTTCTTAGAGCACTGTGCAGCTATTCACTGAATCCTTCCTCTCTCTTTTCAGCTGTGGGGGTGTGTGTGTCCATGTTCCCTCCCTGGCCATCCCTTTGTAGAGAATCATGAGGCTGGGGGCTTGATGGAGGAGCAGAGGGCACTGGCCCACCTTTGGTGCCTTTTCTAGTGTGTTGATCTGACTAATGAACAGAGCCTGGGTCTTTCCTTCTCCAGATACAGGGCCCATCGGCCACTGGCTCCCCATGAGCCTGTGGGCACCCAGCCTGCACCCCAAGTAGAAGACTTCTAGCTCCCTGTGCCCTCCCTGTCCTGGGGCCTATGGCCACGAATAACCTTGCTTTTGTGTGTATTTATTTAATTTTGAATTTCTCCACCCTGCTCCTCTCCGCCTCCCGGCCCCACCCCCCACCCCTGGCCCCATGTGGTGATGTTTCTTGAAATGTTAGATTCTTTCTTCCTCTGTCCCCCTCCAGTTCTGGAAGCATTTTGTTTCTGTACTGCTTTGTGAAGCTGGTGCTGAGTCCAGATCCTTGGGGCTTTAAAGTTGAATTAATTATTAAACAGGAAGGGAGCCGTGCTTTCAGCAGACGCCAAGTAACTCGACTGCAGCCTGGCACGGCCTCTCCTACCCTTGTGCTGCGGTTTGCTGAAGGCGACTGGAGATTTTTATTCTAGTTTTAATCAAGCATTTCTCTAAGTTTTCAGGCAGTTAAGATTTGGCAGCCAAGGGCTGGGGGAGGGGAGGTCAGTCCTCATCACCTCCTGACCATTTTGGTCAAAAAACTATTCTTTCTTTTTCAGTCAGAAGCACTTTCCCATCCCAGTTCAGAAATCAACCTGAAATTGCCCACGGTCAACTGTTTACCTTTCATCAAAACGGGAGAGGGGGAGTGGAGCTTTCTGTCAAAATAGGTGTGTGTGTAGGGATGCATTATATTATGTTGTTGCTGTTGCTCAGTTGCTCAGTTGTGTCCAACTCTTTGCAACCTATGAACGGTCTAGCCCACCAGTCTCCTCTGTCCATGGGATTCTCCAGGCAAGAATACTGAAGTGGGTTGCCATTGCCCTTACCAGGGGATCTTCCCCACCCAGGGATCGAACCCTCCTCTCCTGAATCTCCTGCACTGGCAGGCGGATTCTTTACCACTGAGCCACCAGGGAAGCCCATATTATATTATACATATATCTATATATAATAATGTATTTATATCTATTATTTCTTATTTGCAGAAAGTGTGCTTTTCAAATAAAACCATCAGAACATTGACTTTGTTGCCGCGTGATTGTTATAATCATTGCTTTAATTTAGGGGTAGGTTGATGTTATCACACCCTGTATTTAAAAATAGTAATGAAGATACCCACAGAATTTCTCCTTTTGCTGATTCTAGGCATTGGTGCTTTGCAGAAACTCACAACTCGTCCGAGTGGCCGGCCTGTTGGGCCCCTGTGCTGGACCTGACCCCTCTCAGAGCTCCAGGAGTGAGACGGTGCCAGGGTTCCCAGAGAAACACAAGCTTGTATCAAAGGGTTGCTATAATTGCCTGAGAGGGCCAGCTGCTGCCCGGATGGGCTCCCCGTTTGTTTCCACGGGGCCTTTCCCAGTCTCAGCCGACTGGCTTTCCACAGGAGACCTCATAGGAAGGGCGCTCAGCTCCACTGAGTCCCATGGCCAGGCAGGCAGTGGGCAGGCTAGAGGGTCGGGGGAGGTGTGTCTGGTTGCAGCTGGGTGCGTAGGCAGGAGTAGGAAGCATCCTGGAGATTTCAGAGAACAAAGATTTGGTTAAAAATCTAAATGTTCATGCATATACATTTGGAACAGGGGTAAAAAGAGTGGGATCAGCTACCCACTCCAGTATTCTTGCCTGGAGAATCTCATGCATCCAGGAGCCTGGCGGGCTGCAGTCCTTGGGGTCAAAAAAAGTGGGGCACAAATGATAGACCAACACTTTCACTTTTTTCACTTTAGAAAGAGTAAGCCCAACACTCCTGTGGCCCTGCCAGGCGCCTCGTGTTGGGGTGCCTGGGAGAACGCTCTTGACATGAACCCCGCACGGCTGAACCGTATCATGATGTGTCCCAGAGCTGGCTCCATATGCGTCCTTTTCAGTCTCAAAACTTTGCAAAAAAGAAAGACGTCCTGTGCAGCTGGCTATCCAATTATTATTTTGAAATGTTTCTTTTCTCTTTAGGAATTAAAAAAAAGATCCTTGCCCACATTTTTTAAAGTTTTTTTTTTAAAAAAACAAATTGTTTCCTTCACGTATATTATCTACATCTTGACTGTGTAATTTCCATCAGTCAGTGCATTTAATTATGATAAACTAATACATTTAATCACAACAAGAAAAAACTGTAGTCCATGGGTTCCTTTGGAAAAGTTACTTAGAAGAAGCTAGATAAATGTACACTTTGACACATTTAACTAAATTCAAAATTTCAACAGCCTTTCCTATGTTTTCTCCAAATCGCCACCTTTTCCAATGACTGGCTCTCTCTTTCGTTATTGCCCTCTGATGTCTGATCTCTGTGCTGAGGTGGATTCAGGGTCTCCCACTCCGAGAGGGTCCTGTTTGATCGTATTCTTCAGGAATCTGTAACGGCTACATCATAGTCACTATACTTCTAACCACAGTCAATAATTTAAAACCCAGATTAAAAATGGCATATTCCTCATCAACCGATATTTGGAAAATGTGTGTATTACTTGAACAACTGTGTCCCATTTCGGTCTTTGTGTCCCATTTTCTTTCTGGAAAATATATCATAAGCTGAATTTCAAAGTAAGATTTCTGGTCTTTGACTAAGCAAAGATCCTCATCCTTTTTGTTTGAAAATGGGGGAGTTGGGGCAGAGGGCACGTGAGTTGAAACATGCATGGAGCAATACACAAATTTTGCTGTACAAAAAAAAATTTTTTTTTAAGGAATACAACTCTCTGTATTAAACAAGAAGTAACTTTTCTTCCAGTTTTTAATTTTTTTTAAAAAATCAAATGATTAGCTGTACAAAAATGTAAAAAATACTTTATTTAAAATATCCTCCCAGGAGCTTGCCCTAAGTCTTCTGGCTTGACTATTAGAACACACTCGAAAAGTGCTTTCACTTCCCTGGAGGGTCAAGTCAGCCAATCAACACGGTAAACAAGCAAACAGAAACCAAATAAATAAAACGAAGGCAGAGCCGATAGAACACATTCAAGGCTTTGCCGACACCTTTTATTCCCCAGCTTAATGGAGAACTCCAAGAATATCAGGTGTTCCAACCTACAGTTCCCTGAAGACTTTCTCCCTTGACCTCTGAAAGAGTTGGAAAGCGTGTGTTTCTGGCTGATTTGTGTCAGACGTGTTCCGTCGTTGTGGGGACTCTTTATGGGACAAGCTGAGCATGGTCACCTTGCCTTCCTGGCTGTTTACCTGTACCTGAGCCTGTTCACCTCTGCTTCCTGGCTGTTCTGAGCTGGCGACCGGCTGAAAAGCCTGGAAGGCCACATTCAGGGCTGAGTCCAGCCTCCCGCCCAGACGCCTGGGTCTCTGCAGGTGTACGGGCGGCAGCCCTAGGCAAGGCTGTCCCCGCCCTCCCCAAAGGTCCCAGAGCCCTTCTGCAGCCCAGATGGTTCCAATTTGAGGCCTTCACTTGGTGCTGGAGCTGGATTGAGTTTCTTCCCTGAAACCAACAAGACCTGCTTCAGCATTTTGCTTGGATTAAAATATTTGTCCCCCCCCACTTTTTTTTTTACAGGGCAGGAGGAGGACTCCTGAAGCCTCCGAAGGAAGGAAATTATTACAGGGCCCTACAGAAGTAGGTCATGTGCGACAGCTGCTCATAGTTTAAGAGGAAGAAAACAGCGGACCTCAAACCTGGAGCACAACTCTTTCAAAATGCTTGTGAGCAGCCCAAGAAAAACATCCTTCTGAGGCTTATCTAATAACCAGCCTCTATAATCGTCTCAATGTGCGCGCGGGGGTCCTGGAGTTTGCACCTACTTCCCGGGGCTGCCGAGATGCTGAAACAGAACACAGCAGCATTTAGCAAAGGGGATTTAATAGTTTGTGTTAGAGCTGATATGGCCCATTAGGGGCTGTCGTTTTTATAAACAACAAAGACACGTTACCCTCTTCTTGGGTGTGAAGTTCCTCTGTGCGGGACCCCACAAACATCCAGTAACGATCTGTTGAGCACGCAGGAAAGACAATTAAGGCACCGCTGGAAAAAGGTCTGTTTTACTCACGTATTTGGTTTCTTGCTAAGTAAACTCATAAAGATCATACTTGTGGAAGCATATGCCTACATTATAAAAAATAACATGTGTGTGCATTTCATTAAAAAAAAAAAATCAAAGGACAGACATCCTACAAGTGTTTTGGGTTTCTATAATGTTGGGAGATATCAGAAGTGATTAGTTAAATTAAGAGCACAGTTCCTGTTCTTCAGTTTATAATAATAGAAGAGTCACTAGTTTATGGCACTTTGGGGAACATAAAATTACCAGTGCACAATGCCATTAGAGGCACAGTGACAACCTTTGAAAGCTGTAAATAAAAAAAGTTTCCATAAAGTCTGTTTATGGCAGAAATAGGGTGTTCTGCTGAAATTCAGATTTTTTTTTCAATTCAGGGGAAGTTTAGCTTTTCATGGCCCCAAGCACCAGTCAGGGACAAGATTTGAGGAGTTGTACCTTTTTCAAAGAGCCGACTCATTGGAAAAGACTTTGAAGCTGGGAAAGACTGAAGGCAAAAGAAGGGGGTGGCAGAGGATGTGTAGGTTGTATAGCATCACCAATTCAATGGACATAAACTTGGGCAAACTCTAGGAGATAGTGAGGGACAGGGAAGCCTGGTGTGCTGCAGTCCATGGGGTCAGAAAGAGTCGGACACTACTTAGTGACTAAACAACGACAACACCCTTTTAGAGATGAATTGGATGCACTTGAGAAAGGAAATCTACTCTCCTTTCCGACTTCCTAAACAGAATTTGCTTGCTTTCTGTCCTTTTCCTTTTAAAGACAAATGGCTTTTTTTTTTTTGCAAGGTTTTAGGTTAAGCAGCACCTCGCTAGCATTTGCTTCTGTGCTCAGAGAAGGCTGGGAAGTGGGGGAGGGGGAGGTCCAGATTCAAATTATTCTTGCTGTTCTCAGAGCCTGGAAAGCCCCAGTGACGAGTTTTGAGAAGTAGCCTCCGGCAGAACTTGCTATCAATGAGGGCCAGGAACAAAAAACATTTAAAAGCAGATTACAAATGCCTCCTAACAAAGCAAAATCAAATCGCTGATCGATAAGTGCAGCTGGGTTTAAATTGTTTCCTTAAAAAGGCTTTAAAAACTTTTTTTGAATGAGAGGCTTGAGGCTGAACCTTTTATGCTTTGGTGCAAGCTCCTTCTGGAAAAATCTTTCCAGCGAGGCCTCTCCTGGGACGAGCGAGAGCTGCTCTTTTCCTGCTTAACTCCTGCTTAACTCGGGCCCCGTGGCTGGAACGGCTGGCAACAGGGCTTCTAAGAAAGGAAAAGACTTTCTTTGATGTATGTCAGGCGCTTGAAGGTATTTTAGCTACTCGTCCCAACAGCCTAGCTGGATTCCCCATGGTCATCGAGCAATGCTTTGCGAAATGCCCAAACTGGGTGTGTATTATTGTTATAAAATCAACTTGGAACCTGAAGAAAATCTTCAACACCAAAGGGCCCCAGACTCTAGGTCACTTCTGCCACAAAAATGTGCTGGGTAGGTTGTGGCTCTCTATCTAGAACAAAGACATTGGAGGGAGCAGAGGGGTACCTCCAGCCACACACAACTCAGATGCCTTGCTCTTTTAGGGAAGGGATTCCAACAGGGTTTTTTGTTTTGTTTTGTTTTGTTTTTCAAAACAAGGGGAGAGAGAAAAAGCTAGAAAACCCACGTGCAAGTGGAGATCAATTTAGTCACATATGTTCCAAATGGTGCAGATATAAGCAAAAAAAGAGTTTTGGTACATTTTTCTAATGATTTCATTATCGCCAGACAAGAATCGAAAGGTTGTCCAGATGCTATTGGAAAGATAGAAACACAAGATTAAATGTTTTAAATAATAATATTAATACCACAAATGGTTCCCTGGCTTTATAAACAGCCAAGGCTGACATAGGCAATCTTTGAAGTTTGGCCTATTTGCAGATCACTTCATGAAAAAGGAAGGTTGAGATTAGGTAGGAACATTTGCTCTTGGTCTGACAGGGCCTGTCAAAATAGCCCATGTCACACATTTGAGCATACCTGCTCCCAGCCATCATCCTACTTGACTCAGATGACTCCTTCCTTTCTCCCAGGCTCCTCCTTTCCATAATATCCACCTTGAAGCAAAACACCTGCACTATTGCAAAGCTCATTTCATCTGAAGAAAGCTCTTCCATCTCTGAGACTCCTCTATTGCTCATGTGGAAATGACTTACTGCCTAGAAAATGGATACATTATCTCTTTACCTTGGGTACCTGCATCATCTTTCTAATAAGATTGTAAGTTTCCCTGGATAAAGATGATATGGTACATATATACCAAAGAATATGATTCAGCTATCAAAAAGAACAAAATAACGCCATTTACAGCAACATGGATGGACCCAGGGATGGATCATACTGAGTGAAGTAAGTCAGACAGAGAAGGAGAAACACCATGTGGCATCCTTTATCTGCGGAATCTAAAAGGAAATGATACAAATGAACTTATTTACAAAACAGAGTCAGGCATGACTCAGTGACTAAACAACAGCAACAACAATGTGAAACCTTAGTTACCGCATGTAGGATCTAGTTCCCAGACCAGGGATCAAACTCGGCTCGCCTGCATTGCGAGCTTGGGGTCTCAGCCACTGGACCCCCAGGGAAGACCCAGGTTATCAAAATTCTCATAGTACCCTTTGGTCTTTTTACTTATAGTTCTCTTATTTTTATGAAAGGGATATATTTCTTATTTTTGGACATGGAAACAAACATACTACGTAGAGATGTGCTTATTCTGCTAAGGGTTAGTCACAGGGGCTGCTCATGCACCCTAAAACTTTTGCCTTTGCCCTTGGCGTGGCTTGAAGGGCGAGGCTCTCATCCATTAACTTTCTTAGTTAGTTGACTTGTCACTGAAGTCCTCTGTGTGTCCTAGAAATCACACTGTAAATAAGCAAGTTAATCTCTTTTGTTCAAAAATTCACTGAGCACCTAACATGTGTGAAGGCAAGTGACGGCAAAGCCACTCATGGAGCACACTGGTCTGAATGTGCTCGCTGTTCCTGTTCGTGTCAATAATTGGCCCCATTTACACAGCTGGGCCGCTGTGTCCCTCAGGCGTTCATTACCTGTTTTAAGACAGGGTCGTTCCAGATGACTGCCATCTTAGGCAGCGCACACCCATCCACTAATGGGGAATATGGAAATTTAAAATGTAAATGAGCACTTGCATTTTTTTCTCTCTATACATCAGATAACTGCTTATTTTCCACTAAATTGTTGTGCTTGGAGATCTTGTGGGCAGAGGCCGAACACACATCACTGCAGTGTGTGTCACTTGGACTAATCTTTGGTTTGGGCAACTGCCTTTAAGTGGTTGCAGGAAGAACCTACACAAAGCAAGAGTGATTGTGATGTGAAAATGCCCTGTGGCCACTGGAGCAATTCCACCCTGGTTTGAAAGTCTCTCCTTCCACCATCATTTATCCATCTGGGATTATCTGCCTTGTTCTCCATGAGTTCCACACAGACGGACCCCATGTTCTCACCAAACCCAGCTTCCTTTCATTCTTGACTGGCTCTTTCTGGCCTGGAAGTTTTTCTTGGGTCTTTCAGTCTCCCCAGAGTTTCCACAACCTGTCATGTTTTCTCTCTTCCCAAAATGATTATTTAAAGTTTTCATGTAAGTTAAAAGTATAGGGACTTCCCCAGTAGCCCAGTGGCTAAGACTGCACTCCCAGTGCAGGGAGCCTGGGTTTAATCTTGGTCAAGGAAGCACATCCCACATGCCACAACTAAAGACCCTGCGTGCCGCAACTAAGACTGGCGCAGCCAAATAAGGAAATAAATATATATTTTAAAGTCTAGTAAACTACTGATAAGTATTGGTTAAAAACCCTTGTGAAATAAAAATGGCTTCATCAGACTTGGCTTGACTTCATCTGATGACCAACTATGTTATTCAATTTACTGCATTTCAAAAAGCTCCCTGGATTAGTTCCAATGTACGTCTGGTCCCTCCACCTTCTGAGGTCCTCTCCGTTCTTAGGTACTCAGGTGTCCAGTTGGTACTGCATTCATCTTCTGGTCTGAGCTGTGTGTGTACCTGTGTGGGTGCCTGTACCCACTACTGTGTTAATATGTGGACTGTGGGTTCCTGCAGGAGGGCAGGAATATGTCTTTTATCATCTTCTTTTTCTTCTTTCCATCATGAGTCTCATTGTCACTGAACATCTACAGTTGCTGAGGTCCTTCAATAAACATTGTCAAGTTACTGGTTACTATTTTAGACGAAATTCTCCTGACTTCAATAAAAACATTATCTGGGAAGAAAGCTAGGATTGAGCAGCCTAGTTCTGGACCAGTTCACTCTATAGCATGCATATTTAATAAGAGAATCTGATTAAAAAAATAATTAATGAAGAAAATGAGTAGTTTTAACTGTAAATTTTCTTTGATTTACAATCTCTTAATTTTAAATAGGTTTTAAAATGGATTACAGCATAGTCTGTCATCAGACAATGTAATCTCATGTTTAGTTGAAGCGTTTTTTTGTCCATGTTCTATAAGAGTCATTCAATGTTTACCGAAGATATCACTTGTTTTATTTTTTTTTTTTATAAGTACAGATAAGTTTCTAATTCCATTTTTTCACTTAAAACTCTCTTGCTAGGAATTGGATTATTACACCGAAAAAAAGTTAGAACAGAAACAAACAGTATCACCATTTTTATTACATTCAAGAAAACTTAATTTATTCAGAAGATAAATAATTTCTGCATGTGTAAGAGATCAGAAAAGAAAATAGTCAAGTCATCTACAAGGTTAAAGTGGAGCTAATATGTTCCCATCAGCTGACCCGGGAAGGTTTTTGAAATTGAGGTTTGAAATTTACCCACATATTCAAGACGTCTTTGATGGCTCAATGTGTAAAGAATTCGCTTCTAATATAGAAGACTCAGTGGGCACGAGTTCTATCCCTTGGTGGAGAAGATCCCCTGGAGGAGGAAATGGCAGCCCACTCCAGTGTTCCTGCTTGAGATAATCCCATGGGCAGAGGAGCCTCAGTTCAGTTCAGTTCAGTCGCTCAGTTGTGTCCGACTCTTTGAGACCCCATGAATCGCAGCATGCCAGGCCTCCCTGTCCATCACCTGGAGTTCACTCAGACTCACGTCCATCGAGTCAATGATGCTATCCAGCCATCTCATCCTCTGTCATCCCCTTCTCCTCCTGCCCCCAATCCCTCCCAGCATCAGAGTCTTTTCCAATGAGTCAGCTCTTCGCATGAGGTGGCCAAAGTACTGGAGTTTCAGCTTTAGCATCATTCCTTCCAAAGAAATCCCAGGGCTGATCTCCTTCAGAATGGACTGGTTGGATCTCCTTGCAGTCCATGGGACTCTCAAGAGTCTCCTCCAACACCACAGATAAAAACATCAATTCTTTGGTGCTCAGCCTTCTTCACAGTCCAGCTCTCGGTGTACTACAATCCATGGGGTCCCAAAGAGTCAGACACGACTCAGCACATATACAAAGGCCCAGTGGAGAGTTAATGGTGTGCCAGGTTTTAACAATTCAGGTGACAGTTTCTGTGTCCAGTATGGGAGGAAAGAAATGTACAAGCTCTGAATGGAGTCAGGAGTGGGCTACAGTTATTCCCTGAAGAGATTTCAGTAGGGGAGTTTCTGCATGCTTCACCCCATTGTACCAAGTTCTATAGGGACACCTAGTAAGATTCGCCAGAAGCTGGTAACAAACCTAGCTCCTACAACTGATGCCACGGTATTACCTTTTGCTGTTGTTGTTGTTCAGTGGCTCAGTCGTGTCCGACTCTTAGCAGCCCCATGGACTGCAGCACACCAGACTCCTCTGTCCATGGATTCTCCAGACAAGAATACTGGAGTGGGTTGCCATGCCCTCCTCCAGGGGATCTTCCTGGCCCAGAGATTGAAGCCGAGTCTCTTGCATCTCCTACAGTGCAGGCAGATTCTTTATCACTATGCCACCTGATAAGCCCTGTATTTACCTAGTAATCAGGAAAAAGAAAAACAGTGTACTATTCTTTTCCTAAAGTAAAAGGAAATGAATGAAAATCTAAATCATCCAAACTGTGCCTAAAAGAGGCAAATTTCGATAGAAAGTAACCGTGGAAACTGCCTGGTTTGTTGTCTGAAATACACATTTACATACCCAAATGACCAAAATAATGAAAGTGATAGATTAGTGTATTGATGCTTGATCACCGTCTACAATGCAGAACTTATGAGCAGCCTGATTTTGAGAACAATTACTTGTAATTAAAGCTGTGCTGGTAACCAAAAAAAAAAAAAAAAAAAAATAGGGAAGTCCTTTGTGTATAACACCAATTAATTACTTTTTTTTTCAGTGAGAATAGCTCTTAACTATCCGTGCTGCTATTTATATCTGACCGCATCGAGAGGTGGGAATATGAAGCATGCCTTGCTCAGAAGCCTTCTTGGGACGTGATTTGCAGCTCACACTTCTCAGCCAGTTTTCCTTAAACACATTTAAAAAAATAATGACCTCTATAAGTCTTGAACATCAGAAGACTATTAGTGAAGTGTTAGTCGCTCAATCATGTCCAACTGTTTGTGACCCCATGGACTGTGGCCCGCCAGGCTTCTCTGTCCATGGGATTTCCCAGGCAAGAACACTGGGGTACTTTGCCATTTCCTCCTCCAGGGGATCTTCCTGATCCAGGGCTCGAACATTTGACTCCTGCGTCCCCTGCATTCACAAGCGGATTCTTTACCACAGAGTCACCAAGGAAGCCAGGTCCCCTTTTTTCATAAAGACCCAAATGTGGGTGCATTTGACTCAGGCTCACGACAGTCCTGAGCTCTTCTGTGTCATCTGAATTGAGGTGTCTGCTGTTTGGTCCTCTTTGCTCTTGGGCGACAGTTCAGTTCCGTCGCTCAGTGGTGTCCGACTCTTTACGACCGCATGGACTGCAGCACGCCAGGCTTTCCTGTCCATCACCAACTCCCGGAACTTACTCAAACTCATGTCCATCATGTCAGTAATGCCATCCAACCATCTCGTCCTCTGTCATCCCGTTCTCCTTCCTTCAATGTTTCCCAGCGTCAGGGTCTTTTCCAATGAGTCAGTTCTTCACATTAGGTGGTCATTGGCGTTTCAGCTTCAGCATCAGTCCTTCCAATGAATATTCAGGGCTGATTTCCTTTAGCATTGACGGGTTGGATCTCCTTGCAGTCCAAGGGGCTGCATTTTATCATCACACGAAAAGAATGACGTGCAGCTCAAAACTGAGACCCAAGATACAAGATTTCAGGAGAGTAACAAATCCATTCAAAAAAGAGAAGGCCATATAGGTCAAAAGATGGAGATGTGAATTCACACAGCATGGGAAGTGAGCTGCAAAACCCTTCTGGGTGAAGATTGCAAAGAGGACACCTCAGTATTAACTTCGTTGTATTGAAAATCCTGTTAATATAAGTCTGGACAGAACTGTAACCTGGAACACTTCTTGGGGATGACTCTTACTCTTGACCCAGAGCTATGAGAAGGAAAGCTTTAGAGGGAATTGGAAATGGGTTGCTACGCACAGGCAGAATCTGTCTACATTCCCTATGTAACTGATGGTGCTGGAGACGGGAGATAAGGCTTTGAATTTACCGCCCCCCCACCAATTTCCTACATAGCAACAAATATACCTCTCTAGAAACAGCTATGTCCATTACCCTTGGTTAGAACTGTCCAGTAGCTTCTCCTCCTTCTAAAAGTCCCATATTGGTAACATGATCTGTTTCTAGGAAACCTGCTGCTAGGCTAGCCTGGGATGGCCGGCCTGGTTGGCACCTCTTGTCACCATGTGACCTTTGAGAGCAACACCTTCATGCCCACCAGACTCAGTTTGAACGTGAAGCCCATCGAGCCTGCCGCACAGCCTTCCCGCCCAGCCCTGCCACACAGCTCCCTTTAAGGCAGCCTGCTGCTCGCTCTCCTTCTCTTTTAGTAACAGGCCCTGCCCCCACAGTTGTTTGCTGGGCCCATGACCTCATGGGGGAAGGCGACTTTTTCTCCCCAGCATCGAGGTGTGGCCGTGGGATTTAGTGCCGAATTGACAGATGCAAACTCCAGAGAAAGTCCTGAAAAGGAGAAAGTGTGTCCGTCCTCTTCTCTCTTTCATTTCCTGCTGCCTGCAACATAAATGTAGACCTAAGCCTTCCTGACCACAGAACTAAGAGGGGGCAAATGTGAGTGGTGACACTGAGCAGAACCACACCTGGCCCGTGTCACCTACCTATGGACATTATGTAAGTGAGGATAAATGCCTGTCTACTTCAACCTGATTTTATTCTGGATCTCTTGGAGCTTCCCCGGTGGCTTAGATGGTAAAGAATTCACCTTCAATGCAGGAGATCTGGGTTCGATCCCTGGGTTGGGAAGATCCCCTGGAGAAGGGAATGGCTACCACTCCAGTATTCTTGCCTGGGAAATCCCATGGACAGAGGAGCCTGATGGGCTACAGTGCATGGGGTCACAAAGAGTTGATCGAGTGGAGTTGATGGAGCAACTCACTCTCTTTCATAAACATACATCATGCTCCTTGGAAGAAAAGCTACAACAAACTTAGCATATTAAAAAGCAGAGACAACACTTTGCCCACAAAGTTCTGTATAGTCAAAACTATGGTTTTCCCAGTAGGCATATACACATGTGAGAGTTGGACCATAAAGAAGGCTGAGCGCTGAAAAATTGATGCTTTCGAACTGTGGTGCTGGAGAAGACTCTTGATAGTCCCTGGGACTGTAAGGAGATCAAATCAGTCAATCCTAAAGGAAATAAACCCTGAATATTCCCTGGAAAGACTGATGCTGAAGTTGAAGCTCTAATACTTTGGCCACCTGATGTAAAGAGTTGACTCATTGGAAAAGGCCCTGATGCTGGGAAAGATAGAGGGCAGGAGAAGGGGATGGCAGAGGATTAGATGGTTGGATGGCATCATTGACTCAGCAGAAATGAGTCTGCGTAAACTCCAGGAGATAGTGAAGGACAGGGAAGCCTGGTATGCTGCTGTGTATGGGGTCACAAAGTGCTGGACACGACTTAGCAACTGAACAACAGCAACAACAAATGTCCAAATAAAACAGAATTTAGGATTTCCCTGGCAGTCCAGTGTTAAAATGAAGGAGGAAACAGAACAGGTTCTATCTTGAAAGCAGGACTCCATCTTGGGCCAGACTGTGGACTTTGAGCTCTATGCCCAGTATCTATGGAAACGACATATCCACTGGGAAACCAGGCCCCTGGAAGGACGAGCCCCAGGGCTCTCCATCGCCTAAAAGGATACCCTAGTTATCTGTGTAACTGAATAGAATCATACATTCTATAATGCTTATTGGGAAATGACCACAAGCCTATTGATGATTGTCCACTGTTAACTACCTAGGTTTAAGGCAGATGAATCACCGGTTGGCTTTGATTGAATCTTTCTTTTTCCTTTGTTCAGACTAGTTTCAGAAAATTTGGGGAGGTTGGTTTGGGCACGTACGTTTAAGGTATCTAAGGTTTTCACAAAAACTGGTGGGGGTCCTTGGCTGAGAGGAGACTCTGCCTTGGGCCCGCCAGTGTACTCCACTGTACTCCACTATCTGCATTCTCTTTCTGAGTGAGTTTGTTTCCTGGAACGCTTGGCTACAGCAAAGACTCTGAGCTTCTAATGCAGGAGGCACAGGTTTGATCCCTGGTTGCGGAACTAAGATCCTGAATGTTGAGAGGGCAATCAATAAACCACAGAACTTAGCACCAGAAGTGTCTAAAACAAACACATTGTCTTTGTGGTGGACTCTGGTTTCAAGAACTCAGAAACTGCAGGCTGGAGGGTCAGTGAGCCTTCCCACAGACTGCAAACCCTGGGCAGAACCATCTCCTGGGATAACCTGGGAGTCAGATCACATAGCATCACGTCCTAGCTGGAGGGACAGTGGGCAGGAAGCTGAGAACTCCAGTGGATGCCGGCTGCTCCTTGCTGCTCTTTGCAGCAAGAGGCCTGAGAGAGGGGGGCAACTCAAGCTGGAGGCAGTCAGTTGGCTGGCAGGGATGGACAGGGATTTTGTTCTACAGAGGGCAGAACTCAATGTCAGAAGCCTAAGATCTGGGTTGAGTGAGAGATTTGAGGGAGAAGCCAGCTGTTCCTGTGGATGTAAATAAAACCCTCATAAGGAAAGTGACCAGCTGAGGAGGGGCTCTTGTGACCCAGAGTCCTTTTCAGGAAGCTCTGGTGAATTTTTTTTTTTTTTTGCTTTTGCCAGACATTAAGGAGCAGAAGAGATAGCAGGACGGAGCAGTGCCTGTCCAGGGTCAAATGCTGCACAGCAGAACATAGCCTCCTTCTTAAGCTCATTGATCTCTGGCACTGAGTTGATGGAGAAGGGGCTGGAATACAGGGCTAGTCATGAAAAACCAATGGCTTAGAGCTTAGAAAGTCTTGGTTGGAACCCTTAGGGATTCCTAGGGCTTAGGAACTCTTGGAGAAATATCAATAAACACAGGAACTCTTGGTAATTGGAGTTATTTGTACCTGGCTTGACCAGAAGCAAATAAACCAAAAAGTGATGGGTTTTTTGAGGTCACTATATTGCCAAAGAATTCAGATGTTCGGCTGGCCCAAACCTGTGACAATTCAGCTCCTGAAGCCACTCCAGGGCCCCGAGAGGGTGCTGAGGGAAGTGGGCCATGAAAGCCCATGGACAACTTGGACCCTACCTTGGAGGAAAAGGGTGACTGCAGAGGTCAAAGGGTAGGAGCTGGCTCTCCCAGATGCAGGCCGGGCTGTAGGCGGATCCACAGTGCACACGCCTGTGAGTGACACATACATACACACACTCAGCTCCACGGAGGGAAGATCATTCTAGGATTTTTTAATGAATGAGTGACCACTGTAAATTTCCCACCTTTCTGTTTTTAAATCCAGGTTATCACAGTTACTCTATTATCAGTTTGCTAGGATACCCTATGGAGAAGGCAATGGCACCCCACTCCAGTACTCGTGCCTGGAAAATCCCATGGACAGGGGAGCCTGGTAGGCTGCAGTCCATGGGGTCGCTAGGAGTCAGGCACGACTGAGCGACTTCAGTTTTACTTTTCACTTTCATGCACCGGGGAAGGAAATGGCAACCCACTCCAGTGTTCTTGCCTGGAGAATCCCAGGGACGGGGGAGCCTGGTGGGCCTGCTGTCTCTGGGGTCGCACAGAGTCGGACACGACTGAAGCAACTTAGCAGTAGCAGCAGTAGCAGGATGCCCTAAAAATCGCATCATAGATTTTTACTGTGTTGCTCTGGAGGCCAGGATGTCAGCAGGAGTGGTGCCTCTGACAGCTCCGAGCAGGGGTCTGCTCCAGGTCCCCCTTGCAGCTTCTGAAGGTTTGCTGGTCAACTCTGGCTCACTCAGTGTGTGGTTTCATCACCTGGCCCCTCCTCATGTTCCCATGGCTCGGTGCCTAGATGAATGTCTACATAGAGGAGGTTGTCGGTTAACACTGGCTGAATGAATGAAGTAGGAATTAACGGGTTCTCCCAGGTATCACTAGAGGTAAAGAACCTGCCTGCCAATGCAGGAGATGTAAAAGATCCAGGTTCAGTCCCTGGATTGGGAAGATCCCCTGGAGGAGGGCATGGCAACCTACTCCAGGATTCTTGCCTGGAGAATCCCATGGACAGGGGAGCCTTACAGGCTACAGTCCATAGGGTCGCACAGAGTCGGACATTATTGAAGCGACTTAGCATGCACACACTAATCAGGAGCTCATCTGAAGCATCCAATCTTTCTAGATCTTGAGCTCTTCAAGATGAAAATGATTAAATAAAGTCTTCTGCATGTGAGTATCTTATAAACTGTAAGACATGGCACAGATATTGGATTTACTTGATTATTTGTGTTTTCTATAACACAAAGTGTGTTATAGAAAGTGTTACAGTCAAGGTTCCAGGGCCTGGAACTGACGCAGTCCTGGGTGGTTTTTGCTGCATGGGAAGGGCCGCCTTGTGGTCAGCACACCCTCCACCATGTGGCCTTAAGTGGTCACTTACTTTAAACACTTCATCATCATCCAGGGGCTGTGTGGTGTGTGTGCACATTTGCTTTCAATGAAAACCCCGGGAAGGACTATTTAGCATTTAAGAGACCCTCATCAGAAATGCACATCCCAGGATGAGTAGCTATAAGGTGAAGACTTTGATCAGGAACCCACATTTCAGAGGCAAAGTCTTCAAATTTTTTCTAAATCTGCTCTCCGGGGTCTGCCAATGAGCACAATAGATGCTGTAAACAGTGTGTCTTTGGTTTTCTCTATTGAGCAACATCGAGACACATGGTTAGCATGAAAGATTGGGGGTCTCCTTTGCCCTTATGTCAGCAAGGCTCGGGAGAGATGTGAGCCCTGGTGCCCCCAAGGAGGACTCTGTCCGCTGAGCCGACTCAGAGGTTGAGGCCGGCGGGGCTGTTGTTGAAACTGAATCCAGCCTCTGTACCCCAATGCCAAAGTAAATCTTAAGAGACAGAGTTTTGGGTAAAATAGAAAGAATGGGCCTTCCTGGTGGCTCAGATGATAAAGAATCCACCTGCAATGCAGGAGCCCTGGGTTTGAGCCCTGGTTTGGGAAGATCCCTGGAGGAGGGCATGGCAACCCACTCCAGGATTCTTACCTGGAGAATCCCCATGGCCAGAGAAGCCTGGCAGGCTATAGTCCACGGGGTCGCAAAGAGTTGGGCATGACTGAGCAACTAAGCAGACACAGCATAGAAAAGAATAGCATTATTGCTTTGCCAGGCAAAGGGGGCACAGCCGGATAACGCCCTCAAAACTGTATGTCCTGCCCTGGATCGGGTAGTGAGGAGTGTTACAGTCAAGGTTCAGAGAGGACGTGGTCAGCTCTGGACAGTCTTCTGATTGGTGGGTGGTGAGGTAAGTGGGAGTCAGCATCATCAACCTTCTGGTTCCAACAGGTCTGGGGTCTCCATGCCTGTGGGCAGCAGACAGTTAACGTCTCCCACCTGGTGGGGGTTTCAGTGTCTGCAGAGCAGCTCAAAGGTATTGTTGTGTGTGTCCCTTGAGGGGGAACCTAGGACCTGTCCCAGGGCTTGATTATTGTTTCTTGACTGCTCCTCCCTTGTCTCTGCATCCCCTCCTTTCCCTGATTAGCATGTGTTTGAACCTGCTTGTGGGAACTCAGAGTAGGACCCGGGAGATGAACAAATCCTGTTTCCTGTAATCAGGAAACGGGGGACACAGAAAGGCTTTGTGCCCAGGGGCCCCACACTGTCTTGCACGGCATCGCTGTAAACCCCACACACCAGCCACAGAGCGAAACTCTCAACCAAGTTGAGGACAGATGACAGGGGCTTCCCTAAGCTCATCAGGATGGGCCTCTCTGATGTTTGCTTTCATCCTGTGTTTTAATACATGCTTTGCCTGAGTCTTGCTTTCTCTGTAAAAAAAAAAAAAAAAAAAAAAGATTGCAGGCAGAAGACAAATAGCCCTTCTCTACCTTCGATCACTGGCCAGTACTCAGAGTTGCCGTATAGCCCTGACGTTGCTTTGACCACTGTACTGGTGGTCCAGCAGATGAGACTGCACCTGTCAGAGGTGGGTGAGCCTGGGCCCTGCTGGCTTGAAGGCAGTGTTACAGGAGCACAGTTCGCTCCCCCAGAAAGGGCACTCTCTCAACACTGCTACTGCTAAGCTGCTTCAGTTGTGTTCGACTCTGTTGGACCCCATAGACGGCAGCCCACCAGGCTCCCCCGTCCCTGGGATTCTCCAGGCAAGAACACTGGAGTGGGTTGCCATTGCCTTCTCCAATGCATGAAAGTGAAAAGTGAAAGTGAAGTCGCTCAGTCATGCCCGACTCTTAGCGACCCCACGGACTGCAGCCCACCAGGCTCCTCCATCCATGGGATTTTCCAGGCACGAGTACTGGAGCGGGGTGCCATTGCCTTCTCCATTCTCAACACTAGTGAAAACGAAAAGGTGAAAGTGTTAGTTGGCCAGTCATGTCCAACTCTTTGCAATCCCGTGGACTGTGTAGCCCACCAGACTCCTCTCTCTGTGGGATTCTTCAGGCAAGCATACTGGAATGGGTTGCCATTTCTTTCTTCTCCAGGGAATCTACCTGACCCAGGGATCAGACTCAGATCTCCTGCGTGGCAGGCAGATTCTTTACCATCTGAGCTACCAGGGAACGAACTCCATTTGCAAAACGAATGAATTATTACTTAATTAACTCAACCTGCTCTCAGTTTTCTCAGACAGTGAATCCTGGTAGGGATTTATTTGCTGGAAATAAATCAGATTTCCATCTGGCCTCTGCATTTAAGCAAGTCCTCAGCTTGTGGCACGTTGGTCCTGAGGCTGGCTGACCTCCTGGGTGACCCTGATGCTCCGCCACGTCCATTGCCCATTGCCCATTGCGGGCCCAGCTGTGTCAGCTCCCCCCACGGGCTCTGGAGGTGTGAGTGCCTCCCCGTGCCCCAGGGGCTCAGGGCTCCACAGAGAGGCTGGCAGTCTGTCCCCTCCCCAAAGTCACCGTCACCCTAGTCACCTGAGCCCTGTGTCTCAGGACGTCTCTCCCCATCTGTGGCTTGAGCTGCTGGCTGCATGGTCGGGGTTTGGAACTCGCCTTGGTGGGAGAAGAGGAGAGAGATGGACTGGTATTTTCTCCTCCCTTTCCAGCCCCCTTTCCAGGGAATTTCAGGCCACAGCTCCCCCTCCCCCGGCCTTCTCAGTCAGCTGCTGCTGAGTCTACATGCAGCTTGGCTCGCTCCAACCTGTCTTCTCATCACCAGACATCTCCAGATACACTCGAACCCTCACCATGCACACAGCCCAGGCTCACGCTGACATCTCTGGTCCCTAGTGTGATCTGATAGACAATTCTCCAAAAACATCAGACCAAGAAGTCACGTAAAGGATGGGAATTTTCACTCTAGTTTTTACTTATGATAAAGAAGTTTTATTCCTTCATTCTTTCTCCCTTCAACTTCCTTGATATAAACTTCTTCTTTTTAAAAGTATTTAGTTAGTTAGTTTTTGATTGTGCTGGGTCTTCACCGATGCATGAGTTTTTTCTCTAGCTGTGGCACGTGGGGCTATTCCGTAGCTGTGGTGAGCAGGCTTCTCTTTGTGGTGACTTCTCTTGCACAGTACCGGCTCCAGAGCACAGACTCAGGAGCTGTGGTGCACAGGCTTAGTTGCTCCATGGCATGTGGGATCTTCCCAGACCAAGGATGGAACCCATGTCTCCTACATTGGCAGGTGGATTCTTATCTACTGGACCACCAGGGAAATCCTCAATATAAGCTTCTAATGTTTGAGAAGCAATGATCCACTCCCATCATGAATTAATCCAGCAAAGGAGCTAGGATGTGGAGTAGAGAAGGTTTCCTTAAAAATGTCAATAACGCAGAACAGCGGCCCTGAGATTTAGCACCAATCAGTGGCCCTCTGTGGAGTCAGCAAGTGGATTAATACCTGTTACAAGCATGAACCCTAGAATGTGTCAGGAAACCGCTTCTCCGAGTTGTATTGGGACAGAGCCATGGTAACAGATTCGCGAATTCTGGCCAGTATTCTGTTGTCTGACAAGTCTAATAAAACAGAGAAGCTCAACGAAATGGCTTTCCTGCTAAACAGAACTCTCCCAAGAACATATGCTGGGAGGACAAATAAGCATGAGGCTTTGACAGAAGAGCTCGAATGAAAGTGTGAGGGACACTTTCATTGAGATGTGTGAGGGACAGAAGACAATCTAGCTGTCATTTCTGCAGCCTATATAGGTTTCCAGGTGGCGCTAGTGGTAAAGATCCCACCTGCCAAAGCAGGAGATATAAGAGACGCGGGTTCAATCCTTGGGTCAGGAAGATGGCCTGGAGGAAGGCATGGCAACCCACTCTGGTATTCTTGCCTGGAAAATACAGGGACAGAGGAGGCCTTCGGGCTACAACCCATGGGGTCGCAGAGTCGGGCACGACTGAAGCAACTTAGCACAGTACAGCACATTGGTTTCAAAAACTGGACATTCATTGTCAATGAGACTCCATTCAAAGAAGGAGGTTCTGTATATATGGACACTTTTTCCCATTTTAATTAGAGATCATTGAAACATGCTTAGACCTTCTGTTTATATTTGAAGTATTGTTGTTTCAGTTCAGTTCAGTTGCTCAGTTGTGTCCAACTCTTTGTCACCCCATGGACTGTAGCACGCCAGGCTTCCCTGTCCATCACCAACACCTGGAGCCTACATGAACTCAGGTCCATCACATTGGTGATGCCATCCAACCATCTCATCCTCTGTCGTTCCCTTCTCCTCCTGCCTTCAATGTTTCCCAGCATCATGGTCTTTTCCAATGGTCAGCTCTTCGCATCAGGTGGCCAAAGTATTGGAGTTTCAGCTTCAGCATCAGTCCTTCCAATGAATATTCAGGACTGATTTCCTTTAGGATGGACTGGATGGCTCTCCTTGCACTTCAAGGGACTCTCAAGAGTCCTCTCCAACACCACAGTTCAAAAGTATGCCTTTTAATATGCTGTCTAGGTTGGTCATAGCTTTTCTTCCAAGGAGCAAGTTGCTAAGTTTTGTCTGACTCTTGAGACCACATGAACTGCAGCATGCCAGACTTCCCTGACCTTCGCTATCTCCCAGAGTTTGCTCAAACTCATGTCCGTGGAATTGGTGATGCTATCCAACCATCTCATCCTCTGTCATCGTCTTCTCCTCCTGCCCTCCATCTTTCCCAGCACCAGGCAGTATATAAAGATCTGTTAATCCAAATGACAAGAATAAAATAATGTGAAATTTTTATCAAGCTGTGTGCTTAGGACACATACATATGTCTTTTCTGTATGTATATTATAAATACCTCTATTAAGAGTTTTAAAAAATGGCAGTGCTGACAATCAGAGCTCTCACCGAGACCCTGGTAAATCAACATTATTCATATATGTTTTGCTAAAACACTCCTTTCGATCCTACACCCTGCAGCAAGCAGAGCTTCAATGGTTTAATTTCTGGACCGAGTGACTACTTCAGAGCTGGCAGCCTACGTGTTCTCACGGTGCTTTCCAAGCTCTAATAGACTGGAGAACAGTGACAGTGCCGTTAATAGCAGTTGGGGACTCGATTCTTTAAAAATCCAACCAGCCCACTCTGCTCTTTACAAAGCACGCACCTCTGGTCTGTGGGCTGGAGAACAAGGGTCAGGTGAAGCTTTACTTGAATTGTAGCTTCTGAGATGCTAGAAATCCTTTGGAAGGTCACCCACCCACTGACCCCCACTACTGTTTCTAGTCTTCAATTGAGGAAAATGAAATAAAACCATGAATCTTGGGAGTCATAATTCACATACTAAAATTTATTGGGTGAAAACAAGCCCCAAAGATGAGTAATACTTGAACACGTTCCAGAAACTTCCATCCAGAGCGCATCCAGTAGAACTTGCCAGGGGATGGTGGCCTTGGCAGAGGGACAGTCACACAACTCAGAAGCAGAGGGAGGTTGACATCACTACGTACCCACCCTGCGGGCAGTGTGCATCACCCTGGAGGTGGGGGGCGGCCTCACATTCACATTCCGCGCTCTGACCCAGGCCACACACAGCTCAGCCCTCAGGCCTGCGGTGCTTGTAGACCAAGTTAAACCAGGTGCGGGCAAGCGTGCTCAGTCACTTCAGTTGTGTCCAAGTTTTCTGTGACCCCACGGACTGTAGCCCGCCAGGCTCCTCTGTCCATGGGATTTTCCAGGCAAGAATACTGAAGTGGGTTGCCATGCCCTCCTCCAGGGGATCTTCCCGAACTAGGGATCGAACCTGGGTCTCTTATGTCTCCTGCACTGAGGTAGCTTCTTTACCGCTAGCGCCAACCAGGAAGTCCAAGAGAAGAGACTATTTGTAGGGATTTCATTCTTCTGTGTCTTAGGGAAGCCAGAGAAAGCTACAACAGTTACCACTGCCCAGCCTTGACCTTGACGTAACACCCAAAGAAAGCCAAGCATCCCAAGGAAGACAAGAACCTCAGCGCCCTCAAGAACTTCCACATTTCTCCATTAGAGCACACTTTTATTTTTTTTAATGTTTTTCTTGATTTTTGGCTGCACCATGCAGCATGCAGGTTCTTAGTTCCCTGACCAGGAATTGAACCCACATCCCCTGCAGTGGAAGCTCAGCGTCTTAACCACTGAATCACCAGGGAAGTGCCCTAGAGCACATTTTTGACCTTTAGTTCTCTCTTAAGGACCATCATGTTTTCTTCAGATACTTTATTGTTACCAACAAGACATCTTTTGTTGCAAATAATGTCATTTTTAGACCATCTTGCAATAACAAAAATGGATGGTGAAAAACTCAGTCCAGCACTTGGTTGGACCTTTTTTTTTCTTGTTTATATAACATCAGATAAAGTCAAATCTAATTTTTACAGAATGAGCTGCCCCCAAATTCTTCCATAAAAATAGATTTTTCAGGGAAAACGGGAAATTGACCATTTCCCCAAGAATTTCATATGAAAATGTACTCCCTCCTCGTTGAATAATGACTTGAGATTAAGCACTCCTGTAGTCTTTGTTCTTCCCTATAATAATGAATTAGAATACACAATTGATTTAAAATTAAATAAAATTCTCATAAGCATCATTCACGTCTTCATTACCAGTCACTCGCACTTTGTAAAACTGGATTTCCATTTAAATGGTCTCATGTCAAAATGGGAGCTGAACTGTGGCTGCTGGGGGCTGGGTGGCCAGTGCAGGTGGTGGCCCTGGGGAAACCAGCTCGGCAGGTGTGGTGGGCCCCTGACACCGGATTCTTTTTTTGGCATATTTGTAAAATTATTATTTGCTTGTTTTTAGTGCGCTGGGTCTTCGTTGCTGCGCTTGGGCTTTCTCTAGTTGTGGGGGGCAGGGGCTACTCTTTGTTGCTGCCTGTGGACTTCTCGTTGCAGTGGCTTCTCCTGTAGAGGACAAGCTTTAGGGGAGGGGCTTCAGTAGGTGTGGCATACCAGCTTAGCTGCTCCGAGGCCCTTGGGATCGTCCCAGGGCAGGGATCCAACCTGTGTCCTCCGCATTGGCAGGTGGCTTCTTATCCACTGTGTCACTAGGAGAGTCTGACACCAGATTCTTTAGGTGAGCCCTCAGTAGGCCTTCCCCCTTGACATGGGTGTGTCATCCTCCTTGGATCCTGCCCAGATTCTCAGGGGACCCTCTGGGCAGTTGGGACCGTGGATAAATTCCCCCCAAAGAAGGCAACTTGGGAGTTCTTTCTCAGGTGGAAGGCAGGGGCCTGGGCCAACCTCCCACACTAGTTGTGTCGAAAATGTAAGAACACGGTGTTATAGGATGAACTCTTTATTTTCCAAAAGTACCAGATTTCAGAGTAACTAAATAATTTCTAGTGTCATTTTTTTCCCTCCTAATATTAGTATCATGTGTGAAACCTGGTATTTTGAGATTTTCTGTTACCCATCTGGTTTTCCAGGAATCTTTATACAAATTGTTGTTGTTTAGTCACTAAGTCGTGTCTAAGTCTTTTGTGATTCCATAGACTTTAGCCCACTAGGCTCTTCCATCCATGGGATTTCTCAGGCAAGAATACTGGAATGGGTTGCCATTTCCTTCTCCATGGAATCTTCCCAATCCAGGTTTCAAACCTGCATCGCCTTCACTGGCAGGAAGGTTTTCGTTTCGTTTCGTTTTACCACTGAACTATCAGGGAGGCACCCCTTTATAAAGTGCAAGTACTTAAAAGAGAAAGAGGAAGAAAGGAAGAAAAAAGAATGTTTTAAAGGCTATACTGATGTTCATTTTGTCAAACAAAATATTTTCTAGTGTTATCAGCAGGCTGTAATGAACTAGGTATCATGAAATAAGTTAAATGCTTTAGCAGAACTGATGTCTCCAGGCAGTGCGTTGGAAAAGACCCTGATGCTGGGAAAGATTGAAGGCAGGAGAAGGGGATGACAGAGGATGAGATGATTGGATGACATCACGAACTTGATGGACATGAGTTTGAACCAGCTCTGGGAGTTGGTGATGGACAGGGGGGCCTGGCCTGCTGCAGTCCACGGGGTCACAAAGAGTTGGACACGACTGGGGGACTGAACTGAACTGATGCGGTGCCTACATTAGGGGTTGGTTCTTATCTTTTTTTTGCCGGAGACAGTTGGAAAATCTTCAGTGAAACCATATTTAAATAGGATTTAGGTCAACCTGAGTGGCTACACTGCTGAAGGAAGGGAAATCCTTCTTACTTTTGCTGGATTGGAGACTATCTCAGCTTCTACTCTGCTTGTAATCCACCATAAATTCATAGAAGATCATGTGGTCACAGTGGACCCAGGTCATCCCTGAGGACCGCTGTGCCCATGGGTTCGTTAGCTGCTCCTTTCTTCTCAGACAAGGTGGTCACATGCTCTTAGAAGTGCATTCCAGTCTCCCATCTACAATTCTGTCTTTAGTTGAAGAATGATTGTTCCCTCTCCGAACCCTCAAATCCGTAGCCATGTTCTGAATAAATACATGAGTTCCATGGGGAATTTTATAAACTATGGTTGAGCTTTAGGTATTTCTACAAAAGCATCATTTTTTTTTTTGCCATATCATAAACTTGTATGATGCAAAGAGTTCTGAATTCTCTCTTTTCCCCTCCTCCCTCTCAGCTTCATTTCTAGAGATGACCTTGTTCCAAAGTGTGTTCAATAATGACAGCCCTAGACCAGGAACCAAATGTACATAACTGCTTAGGTGGCCGGGCACTCATGTGTGTTGTTGCAAAAATCCTAAATGAACTATTAGCAAAGACAGATTGCAGCATATTAAAAGGAAGATCGAATGGAGTTCAACCCAAAATTCAGTAATAATTCAATAATAAATCAATAAATATAATTCATCACCCTACTAAATTCATCACCAATCATTTGTTGATCTGAATAAATGCTAAAACATGCCTGAAGAATGATACTCAATTCTGAGTTTTAAAAAACTTTCATGTAATGGCTCTAGATCCATACTTTCTTAACATGATCAAACTACACACACACACACACACACACACATTCATTCTGGTGTCAGCATCGTAGGATGGTGCTCAGTGCTTAGTTTTGTGTGACTTTTTCTGACTCCATGGACTAGAGCCCACCAGGTTCCGTGGTCCAAGGGATCCTCCAGGCAAGAATATTGAAGAGGGTTGCCATTTCCTGCTGCAGGGGCTCTTCCCGGCCCAGGGATTGAACCCACATCTCTTACATCTCCTGCATTGGCGGCGGATTCTTTACCACTAGGGCTGCCTGGGAAGCCCATAGTGTTTTGTGGTAAAACACCAAAAGAGAACTATTTTTATTACAGTTAATACCAGCTCAAGGGTACTTGTTATTACCAATATTATTTGAAATTTTTCCAGAAGCACTTGTCAAAGGAATTAAAATAGCAAAATAAGAGGTACAAGTAGTGAAAATAAGGAGATAATTTATTTCTTAGTTGCAGAGACTCTGATATGATTCTGCACCTGGGAAACCCTATGAGAGTTTTAAAAAATTCTTATTTAAAAGCAAAAGAAATAGGTGGCCACCCAGTAAAGAAAAAATTAACAGCTTTTTTTTCTGTACAAACAGAACAGAGTAGGGGAAAAGCAGGCAATACCACTGTGTTCGGCCGACACATTTTCCTCGAAAGCCTTTTGTGCCGCGCCCCTGGGACACAGCTGCAAGAAGTCAGAGTCTTGTTCTCCAATAAGTTGTCCTACAATTAGAGGAGATGAAACATAAACAAGCAAACACAGAAATGAACAAATAAGATGTTCAGAGCGGGGTAAGTGCCAGGAAGGAATTCAGGAAAAGAATGAGATGGGATTGTGGGATTCGTGAGGCTGGTGTGACATGCACGGCCTGGGAGGGCTCCTCCTGAGAGGCAGGAGGAGCGAGGAATAGCTGCTCTGCAGACAGCCAGGGGCGGGGAGGAGCCTCAGGGAGAGAGCTTGGTCCTAGGGAGATGCTGGGGAGGCAGGGGGCCAGGAGGCTGGAGCTTGTATTCAGTGCTGTAAACGAACTGTTGAAACAGCACTGGCAGATTCAGAGACACTGACTGTGGGGCGGGTGGGTGGAAAAATAATAATCTGGTTTTTTTTGTTTGTTTGTTTTGGGGACTTCCCTGATGGTCCAATGGCTGAGAGGCTGAGCTCCCTACGCAGGTGGCCGGAGTTCGATCCCTGGGCAGGGAACTAGATCCCACATGCCACAACTAAGACCAGGTGAAGCCAAGTAAACGATAAACATTTAAAATTTTTCTTTTTTTAAGAGGGTTGGTTTCCAACGTTGTATTAGTTTCAGGTGCACAGCAGGTGGACGAGGTTAAGATGAAGTCATACTCTTCTGGGCATACACCTGGAGAAAACCGTAATTCCCAAAGACCTCAGTGTTCATTGCAGCACTATTTATAATAGTCAAGATATGGAAGCAACCTAAGCGTCCATTAACAGAGGAATGGATAAAGAAGACGTGGTGCATATACACAATGGAATACTTCTCAACCATAAAACAGAACAAAACAGTGCCATTTGCAGAGGTATGGATGGACCTAGAGAAGGTCACACAGAGTGAAGTCAGTCAGAAGAGAAAAACTAACATATAATCTCATTTATATGTGGAATCTAGAGAGATGGTACAGACGAGCTTATTTGCAAGGCAGAAACAGAGACACAGACATAGAGAACAAACATATGGAGATCAAGGTGAAAGGGAGGTGGGATGAACTGGGAAATTGGAATTGACACATATACACTAGTGACATTACGTGTATTAATAAAATAGATAACTAATGAAAACCTACTGTACAGAACAAGGAACTCTACTCAATGCTCTGTGCTGACCTAAATGGGAAAGAAATCTAAAAAAGAGGGATATGTGTGTGTGTGTGTGTGTGTGTGTGTGTGTGTATATATATATATATATATATGTATAGCTGATTCACTATGCTGAACTGCAGAAACTAACACAACATTGTAAAGCAACTATATTTCAATAAAGATTTTTCCAAAAAAGTTGAGGTCATACTAGATCAGATTGGGCCCTAATTCAATAACCAGGAGTCCTTATGAGAAGAGGAAAATTTAGACACACACACGAAAGGAAGAGAGTCACATGAAGACAGAGGAAGAAGTAATGAAGCCACAGGCTAAGCAGTGCCCAGAACCACTGTCCCTGGAAGTCAGGAGAGGGACATAGAAAAATGTCTCCCCAGTGGTCCTGCTGATACCTCGATCATGAACTTCTGGCTTCCAGAACTGGGAGAGAATAAATTGCTGTCCTTTGAGGCCCCCTGGTTTGTAACTTATTACTGCAGTTCTAGAAGGCAATGGCACCCCACTCTAGTACTCTTGCCTGGAAAATCCCATGGATGGAGGAGCCTGGTAGCCTGCAGTCCATGGGGTCACTAAGAGTTGGGCACGACTGAGCGACTTCACTTTCACTTTTCACTTTCATGCACTGGGGAAGGAAATGGCAACCCACTCCAGTGTTCTTGCCTGGAGAATCCCAGGGACGGGGGAGCCTGGTGGGCTGCCGTCCATGGGGTCGCACAGAGTCAGACACGACTGAAGCGACTTAGCAGCAGCAGCAGCAGCGGAAGCTAGTACACACATTAATGTATAATATTATGGCACATGGACATTCATTTCGTTCAAACAAAACTCTTCTTCTTTTACCCATGAACATAAATATAAATAGAAAAATTTAAATAACATACATCGCATAGCATAGTAAGAGTAGTGAACTCTCGAGACTAAGAATGAAGGGACTTTGGCTATATACCTGTGTGTGTGGTCTGAATATTTTACAAGCTGCATGAGTGCGTGCGTGCTGAGTCGCTTTAGTAGTGTCTCATTCTTTGCCCTCCAGGCTCCTCTGTCCATGGGATTCTCCTGACAAGAATACTGGAGTGGGTTGCCGTGCCCTCCTGCAGGGGATCTTCCCAACCCAGGAATTGAACCTTCGTCTCCTGAATCTCCTGCATTGCGGTGGATTACTTACCACTGAGCCACCGGGGAACCTCCTTCTTACACGTTGCACGCCTTGCTTTTATATTAGAATGGAATTTTCAAAGAAAGAAAATGTACAGTGAAAGCTGGCCAGAATGCCATGAATGGAATCCAAAAGTTTCAGTTGTGCGAAATGAAAGGTCCTGTTTTGAGAGGATTAACAGACCAGGATGACTATGGGCAGCTGGCCAGCTTAGAGCTTCAGGTGTCCAGCTGCTCATTTCTAAACCCATGGTGGTTCCGGCTGAACCTCCTGGCCATGATGGTGACTGTCTGTGCTGATTAAAGATCCATGGAGCTCATTGCAGTTCTGGGGGCTGGGTGGGCTTCCTGGGATAATGATTCCATTCTTGGAATCTCCCAGTTTGTTGACACCTGCTTTCTGGGTCCAGCTGGGGAGACTGGGCCTGAGATTCAGCCAACACAGGAATGTAGCTCAACTTCTCTCCTCCCCACACCATGGGGTTGACTGTCTGCTCAGCTCCCCAGTACCCCCTGGAACCATGGAGCCCACAGTCTTGAGAACCTCAATCTAGCCTCTTTGGGAATTTGGAATCATAAGAGTCAGGGACCAGTAGCCAAGCTCAGTACACGTCTGAGTTTGTGTTTCTACAGGGTGTGCCAGGAAATGTGTGCAGCTTATTATATATTGTATCAGGACTTGTCTAAAGAATAATGTTGTTGTTAAGTCTCTTAGTCGTGTCCGACTCTTCGAGACCCAATGGACTGTAGCACACCAGGCTTCCCTGTCCTCCACTATCTCCCTGAGCTTGCTCAAACTCAAGTCCATTGAGTCAGTGATGCCATCCAATCATCTCATCCTCTGTCACCCGCTTCTCCTCCTGCCCTCAATCTTCCCTAGCATCAAGGTCTTTTCCAATAAGTCGGCTTTTTGCATCAGGTGACTAAAGTATTGGAGCTTCAGTATCAGTCCTTCCAAGGAATATTAAGGGTTTATTTTCTTTAAGATTGACTGGTTTGATCTCCTTGCAGTCCAAGGGACTCTCAAGAGTCAAAAGAGTAATATAATATTCTCTCTCCAGTCCCACTACGCTAATGTTTTAGAATCACTTTTCACAAATTACTGGTTATCAACTGGATTTATTCTACTGTATTGCTATTTGCCTTATATGCTCATTAATATTGGCCTGGCCCCAAAGTTTGTTCAGGTTTTCCTTTTTTGTAAGGAAAAACCCAAAGGAAATTATTGGGTTGGCCATAAGTTCTTTTTTGGTAAATTTTTGTATATAAATACTAAGTCATGTTCCAGGACCTTTGCTTTACCTACTTCAATTCTGTTTTATGTACTCCTTTACACTAGACCTGTCAGTGGTATCAGACAGACTCTACTCAGTGGGCTCAGTTAATCGTTCAACTTACAATAATGAGTCCAAAGTAACCAGCTCTGGAACACCCCCTCAACAACAGAGGGTGGAAGGCGTTCTGGTAATGTTCTGTTGCTGCTGCTGCTGCTAAGTTGCTTCAGTCATGTCTGACTCTGTGCGACCCCATAGACGGCAGCCCACCAGGCTCCCCCATCCCTGGGATTCTCCAGGCAAGAACACTGGAGTGGGTTGCCATTTCCTTCTCCAATGCATGAAAGTGAAAAGTGAAAGTGAAGTCCCTCAGTCGTGCCTGACTCTTAGTGACCTCATGGACTGCAGCCTACCAGGCTCCTCCATCCATGGGATTTTCCAGGCAAGAGTGCTGGAGTGGGGTGCCATCGCCTTCTCCAATGTTCTGTTAGGCGTTAGGCACCCTGAAAGTGGAGAATCCCGGTCGCTGACAACCACTCTTCTTCTGACAGAAACATCACTTTTGTAAAGCTTTGTCCCATTGTTACTGCAACTCCCCATCCATCCTATTTTATCTTCTAGGCCTTCAGGAATGGTCCCCATCTCAGGAGGCTTAGACGTTTGAGACATTTAATTTTATGGGTCAATTTGACTCAGTCAAAGGATGCTGGGCAAGATTGAGGACAGGAGGAGAAGAGGGTGACAGAGGATGAGATGCTTGGACAGTACCATTAACTCGAAGGATGTGAGTCTGAGTGAACTTTGGGAGATGGAGAAGGACACGGAAGCCTGGCGTGCTGCAGTCCATGGGGTCACAAAGAGTAAGACACGACTGAGTGACTGAACAACAATAAGGGATGTCCCGAGAGCTGGTAAAATGTTATTTCTAGATGCGTCTCCATGAGGGTGTTCTTGGATAAGATGAACATTTGAACTGATGGACTCAGTGAAGCAACTGGGCCTCCCTGATGCGGGTGGACATCGTCTGATCCACCAGGGGCATGACGACAGCACACGCTGGAGGAAAAGAGAATTCATGCTGTCTTCCTGGCAGCTTGAAGTGGGCCGTAGGTCTTCTCTGGCCCTCGGACAGGCACCTCTGCCTCTGGCTTCCCTAGATCTCAGGTTTTGGGACTTGGACAGGAAGCAACCCTGCTGGCTCTCCTGGGTTTGCAGCCTCCATATTTGCATGAGCCAGTTCCTTATAATAAACCTCTGTGTGTGTGTGTGTGTGTGTGTGTGTGTGTGTGTGTGCACGTGCGCCCCCACTGTTTCTGTTTCTCTGGAGAATGCCGAGTCACACACCACTCCATAGCCTTGAGGCCAAATCCTCCCTACGATTTCCAACCATTCCATTCCCCTGCAGCCCTTCTACAAATCCGTGGGCAAGTGGGACCCAGAGGAAGTATTCGGCCACCCACTGGGCCTAGTGGGAAATCGGAGCAAAGAAGAGAAGCCCTCCATGCCCCCAGGACCTCTAGAGTCCCTCACCAACAACTGGTTTTCCAGCAGAGAGGTTACAGAAAGGAGAGATGGAATTTATTAACCATCTCCTTGGCCTGTCTCTCCCGATTCTTGTGGGCTCCCCAGACATCGTTAGGCGCCAGATGCCTATGCGAGCGGCCGTTTGCGTGTCTGTGTTAAAGTTGACTTAATTAGGAGAGTTTACCTCGAATCAATGCTTAAATGAATTCTGTTAGTGGCACAACATTTTTGACTACTGTCTATTGCCGTGCCTCATGGCTGGAAAAGGACAGCTCTGAAGTCATGTTTACACGCATTGATGCGCAGTCGGCAAAGAAAATGGGACCGGGGTCGAGTGAACTCCTGTAGGATAAATAGAGATAAATAATTCAGATTCTCATTAGAATAGAGGCACGGGGCTGCGGTGCAGGGGAGCGCCCGCCTTTGTGTGAATTGGAATGCAGTCAGAAGCCAGAGCGTGTAACCTAGCATTAATATTAACATAAATCAGGCGCAGGAATTAGCGATACTTCTCAAGTCTTCTAGGATAACTGGATTCCTACTATATTGTTTCATTCTCCTGGGCGTTTTAGTAATCGTGTAATAGAAACGTTGAGGTAGTTGAGATATTCTTTTTCTGGCTCTATAAAAGGATTTTTTAACACAATGTCTTTGGTAGATAGTTTTGATAGAATGCATAGAACAAAAAGAAATATGCCTATTTTGGTAATATGGGTATGTTTCATTAGCTAAGCCTGGAGCGATATGACATTACATTCTAAAAGGAATACAATTAATAACAATGAGAGATTTTTAGCTCTCAGATCATAGCTGGAGGAACAGAGCGCAGTGTCAGGGCAATTAAGCGAAGTCACTGTATTACCTTTGTCTGTACACCCTGAACACCACCCTGTCTCAATGTGTTGAATAGTTATTTCTTTAGCGTGGAATTTGTAATTTATTTTGATGTTTCCTATAATTCAGACCACCATTAGAAAAAATGGTTTTTTTATTCTCTTTTTTTTTAAGCAGGTAAGAAAAAAATCTTTAAAAATAACAGGCTAGTGGAAATGAACATTTCTTTGGATGGGATTGCTTCTATTTTTCTAGAAGGGAATGAATGACTGTAAGAGAGACGCACCCAGAAACTGCTGGGGATGAAATGGAATGATATCATCCCACTGGTGCAGCAGGCACGTATTTTAAAACCGTCGGAAGCAAGTCTGGTCCATGCTTTACAGAACAGCAACCCAGGAAAAGAAGCTGTACTTGGAGACCATTAGAATGATCAGCCAGGATATTATTTTATTCAGTGTTAACCTTTATGTTTTATGTTAAATGACAGTGAAGGTTCTGGGAACACTATGATTCCCCGGAGTCCCCGTAGCGAACATTTCTTTCATCTCTAAAGAGGTTTCCTTTTACTCTGCAATGTGGAAGTTGCTCCTAGCTCCCTTCACTGGTCAAGGGAGTCACTCCCTTCACTTACTAGTCATGTTTGTTGTTGTTGTTTAGTTGCTCAGTTGTGTCCAACTCCATGTGACCCCATGGACTGTAGCCCGCCAGGCTCCTCTGTCCATGGGATTCTCCAGGCAAGAGTACTGGAGTGGGTTGCCATGCAAGATCCAGGGGATCTTTCCGACCCAGAGATTTAACCCGAGTCTCCTGCGTTGGGAGGCAGACTTTTAGCGCTAAGCCACCTGAGAAGCACTTTAACAGGCTCAGCAAAAGATAAAATGGTTTGAAACTTGGAAATTCTGGTTTTTAAAAGCAGATGATGAAGAGGCTGGTGGGAAACCTCTTGTGTGTGTCCTGTCTGCATCCAGCTTTAGGACTCCTGGTCTATCTGGGTAAGAGGGAGGTTGCAGGCAATAGGTGGAATGGAGAGGGTGGGGACAGAGAGACAGGGCATGCCAGAGACCCCCACTCATTAGTCCAGCTGCCCCATAATTGATCCTGATGGACTTTTTTTTTCCTGGTGACAGTCCACCGCCCGTCAGCAGGGATCTGGGCTCAGAGCTTCAGCCGGCAGGGATTAATGCCTGACTCCGTTTCCACTCATGAGTAATGTATTAAAATTTTGTAGCTAATAAATTCTTCATCCGAGAGGCTCCAGGTGACTTCTCACTTCCACGGCGACCTGGTTAATGGAACACCAGCCTGGCCATGGCTCCTGCCTGCGCCGGGTTCCCAAGGCTTCTGAATGCAGCTGGCCGGCCTGCCACCTCCCTCTTCCTGTGACCCTTGGGTAGCATATGCATATATGCAGACGCACAAGCCTCTTCAGACAATTAAATCACACCAAACTGCCCGGGGACTCGGACCTGTGAGGGCTGTGTGAGCGGCCCCCCTCCCCTGCTAAGTATTATTGACAAATCCATCAAGGGTAGTGATGCATTGGTTTCCACCTCACCTAGAAGGACGCTGGGGCAGCGGTGACATGCTGTCACCGTGGTAACTGCGGCTGAAGTGAACAGCCTGTTAGGAGAGGTGACCTCTGTTGGCAGCGAGCCTAGAGACGTCGCACTTGCCCGGCTGCCATGTCACCGGGACCCCAAGGAGCGGCCCGGCATCCCCCGATTGATTCATTAGGTCCTAAATGTATCGATCGCTCCAATTTGCAGGAATTTATTATATTGATATTGGACTGATTAACATTTTGTGCCAGACTGGTTCGATATGTGCTTGTAACAGCTTTTAATGATTAATTGACTTTTATGATTCCATCTCAGGGCTGTCAGCGAGCTGTGAACTGTGGGCAGGCCCGCTTCTGGGCTGTCTCTCAAGTGGCGCGGGGCAGTGATTGAATACCTAGGAAATTAGTGTCCTTGCTGTCTCATTTTATGAAAGATAAATGCTATGACATTTCACGCAGACCTTAATTTAGAACAGAACTAAGCAGATCATTTCGCAATTTGATCCTAAACAGGTAAATATCACAACTTGTTTAGCATTTCCCAAGTTAAGCGCACGGAAAACAAAGTGGAGCAGTCAACGGGGAGCCAGCAGAAGGTAAAATGAAATCATATGGGCTGGACTGCGCAGCATTTCAATAATCATGTAATTTATGAGGGCTAACATCCGAGCCCATTTTTCAGCCCAGAATATACTCCTCTCATTCACTCGGCGCTCAGCCCGGGGCGTGCCGTTTGGCACTGGTTGAAAAGTTAGCATTTACCTTTACAGCCACAGGCAGCCCTGCGTTATTGCCTGGCGAGTCGAGGAAAATACATTGACTGATTTGCCACAAAAGTAAATAGCAGAGGAAGGGACGGGTTCTCACTTAATATGGGGAGCATCACAAACAGCACGGGTTATGTGGTGCCTACAACAGCCGTAAACATTATGAAAAGACAGCAGAGGAAGACGAGAGTTTATTGTGTTCTCGAAAGACGGAGGGAGAAGGGCACGTGGGCAAGTGTGCCAGCCCACACCTTCCCGCATTCATATTTAAAGCATATTTCCTTCCTTTCATTTTAATTAAAAGACTTAAGTTAGGGAGAAACTGTCTAAACATCATGTCAAATTATTCATGTTTGTACATATAAGGAATGAAATGAAACAGTTCTCCCGTGCACGGCTCTTTTTTCTTTACCCGTTCCGGATTCTTCCGTCACGTTCTGCGCCGAGGAAGGACACCTTTTTTTTTTTTTTTTTTTGATGTGCAGTTGTCAGTTGCTAATGTGTAACCCAACGTATGCATATCCATATTTTATGGCTCTCGCCTGAGAGATGCGCAAACCCAGAACGCTTTTATTTTCTCCAGCCCTCCGCTGGGGCAAAGCCTGAGAGTCAGAGTCAGGGGCCCCAGAGACACCAGAAACTCCAGCGGGGAGGTTCGCTCATTCCTGACAGCGGCCTAGGCCACCTTCTTCCTTGACTTGTAGACCAACGACTTAATATCATTTCCACTTGTGGTTGGGCCTATAGCTTTGTCTTTGTTTTCAAGATTTGTTTGTTTATTTAGGCTGTTCTGGGTCTTTCTTGCTGTGCAGGCTTCTCTAGTTGTGGCGAGTGGGGTCTACTCTCTTGGTGCAGAGTCTGCTCTCTTGGGCTTCTTGGGGTGGAGCACGGGCTCTAGCCTCCTGGGCTTAGTAGCTGGGGCTCGTGGGCTCAGGATTTGTGGCTCCCAGGCTCTAGAGCATAGGCACGGGAGTTGTGGTGCACAGGCTTAGTTGCTTCACAGCATGTGGAATCTTCCCAGACTAGGGATCAAACCCGTCTCTCCTTCCTGCATTGACAGGCAGATTCTTATCCACTGTACCACTGGGGAAACATGTTTTTTGTTTTTGCGATTCCTTTATCGGTGGAAAGCAGAGCTTGATTGGCAGCCTGGTGTTTGTGTATCTACGTGTACACACCCTCGGGCGTTCTCTGAATGTAGGTAGGTCATCTGCATGGTTTGAAGCATCGTCAACTCACTGTCCCAAATTCTAAGCCGCTTGGCACTGGTTGCTGCCGGCTACAACAGCATCTCGATTGTCTCACCCAGTGCACCAAGTAGAGATGGGCCGAGAGCCTTGGAAACCCTCAGAGTGCCGCTCTCCTGTTTGGAAATCGAGAAAGCAGGAACATAATTGCTTTTGTTGGATCACAATCTTGAATAGCAAAAGACACTTTAAACACCTGCCCTTCCTTTGATTGGCTTTATATCGTTTCTCTTTTTGGCTACTGTTCATTATTCTGCATTATCTTCATTACCGAGGTATCACATCCAAGCCAATATCTTCATATGCTGAAGGCTGACTTGGATTCAGGGTATTTCATCGGATCCAGCCCCACACAAACCCGCAATAGACTGTGACACACGACACAGAGATAAATGCTATAGAGAGAAGTAGGTTTCATGCCCAAGGATTGTATTCTCTCTGTTGTACCAGAAATACCGGATTCCCAGGCAAGGAGAAAGGAAGTGAGTCTCTCTCCAGTTTCTCCCTTTGATCGGAAAAGGGAGAAGGAAGAACCTGACTCTGTCCCGAAGTCTCCCCTGGGTTCATGCATTGGGGTTTCCTCCCCATGTGTGAATACACAGGCATACAGGCACACATGCATGTGAGCTAAGTTGCTTCAGTCGTGTCCAACTCTTTTCGACCCACTGAACTGGAGCTGCCAAGCTCCTCTGTCCATGGGATTGTCCAGGAGTCTCATTCTTATTCCAAGAATACTGGTGTGGGTTGCCATGCCCTCCTCCAGGGGATCTTCCAAACTCGGGACTGAACCCAAGTCTCTTACATCTCTTGCATTAGTAGGCATGTTCTTTCCCACTAGCACCACCTGGGAAGCCAGGCACACACCTCATACCTCACAGTCACCAGCGGTGCATTGATTCTGCCAATTCTCCGCCATCAGGGAGGCGGTGAGGTTTGTTGTTTTGGGGTCTCACTGGCATCATAAACTCCCTAATTAGAATTCAGATTTCTTAACTTGGTCAAAACCAATGAGTTCACCTCACTTGCATTTGTCCAGCGAGGAGAGTTTCCAGGAGTCACTGAATGCTCGATCACCTCTTCCCTTCCAATTACTAACTGAATAACTTTCTGTATCTATTTTATCTTCTGGTTCTGCTGTTGGATACCTGTTGCCCTATTAGCAGGAATTCCACGAAAAATTTAACAGGAAAAAAAAGTGTCGATTCCCCAAGTGGACGACTGGAATACATTCTCTCCTTATCTTGTGGTTATTAGCCTCCAAAATGCTTACCTTTTAATAAGCATTTTAACTCAGATAGAAGATGTACAGAAAGTGCGGGAAACAATTTTATTCTAACACTTTAGGAAAACACCCAAAAGTTTAAGTAGAAAAAAGTCAGTTTCTCATTTCCTAAAGATATTTTTTGTCTGGACAACCTAAAGATATAAGATCAACCTAAAGAACTACTGTGGCATGGTTTATTTAATAGTCATAAAATATGGTAACAATCCGTATTTAGATTCCTTATATGTAATAGAAATTCTAGTACTGACTATTTTATATTTTTTTCTGGCTGCCCGGTGTAATACGCAGGACTTCCATGACCAGGGATCGAACCCACGTCCCCTGCAGTGGAAGTTCATATTCTTAACCACTAGACCTCCAGGGAAGGTCCTCTAACTTTATATTTCTGATACTAGAATTTTTATTATAGACTGAAATTTTACTTAACAATTACTGCCTTTAAAATTGATGGTATCATATTTCACAATTGTATGAGGATTTATTATTTTACGAGCTTATTTGTATGTCTCTAATCAGGCAATGGCACCCCACTCCAGTACTCTTGCCTGGAAAATCCCACGGATGGAGGAGTCTGATAGGCTGCAGTCCATGGGGTCGCTAAGTCGGATATGACTGAGCGACTTCACTTTCACCTTTCGCCTTCATGCACTGGAGAAGGAAATGGCAACCCATTCCAGTGTTCTTGCCTGGAGAATCCCAGGGACGGGCTCCCATCTATGGGGTTGCACAGAGTCGGACACGACTGAAGTGACTTAGCAATCTAAACAAAAGGAAAGAGAAGATGACTCTTGAGAGTCTCTTTGACTGCAAGGAGATCAAGCCAGTCAATCCAAAAAGAAATCAACCCTGAATATTCATTGAAAGGACTGATGCCGGGAGATCCAATACTTTGGCCACCTGATGCAAAGAGTCGACTCATTGGAAGAGACCCTGATGCTGGGAAGGCTGAAAGCAAAAAGAGAAGGGGGAGACAGAGGATGAGATGGTTGGATGGCATCACCAACTCACTGGACACAAATTTGAGCGAACTGTGGGAGATAGTGGAGGACGGAGGAGCTTGGTGTGCTGTAGTCCACGGGGTTGCAAAGAGTTGGGCATAACTGAGCAATTAAACAACAATGTCAATAATGTTATCTCTTATGGCATGGTAATATGTATATACACAATGTTATGTGGATGTGAAAGTTGGACTGTGAAGAAAGCTGAGCACTGAAGAACTGATGCTTTTGAACTGTGGTGTTGGAGAAGACTCTTGAGAGTCCCTTGGACTGCAAGGAGATTCAACCAGTCCGTCCTAAAGGGGATCAGTCCTGGGTGTTCTTTGGAAAGACTGATGCTAAAGCTGAAACTCCAATACTTTGGCCACCTCATGGGAAGAGTTGACTCATTGGAAAAGACTCTGATGCTGGGAGGGATTGGGGGCAGGAGGAGAAGGGGACGACAGAGGATGAGATGGCTGGATGGCATCACCGACTCAATGGACGTCAGTTTGAGTGAACTCAGGGAGTTGGTGATGGACAGGGAGGCCTGGCGTGCTGCGATTCATGGGGTCACAAAGAATTGGACATGACTGAGCAATTGAACTGAACTGAACTGCATGTTATGTGAAATTATAAGGTTATAGGTGTTAACATATCGATTATGCTAAACATTTGCTGTGGAGGATGGTGGCTCATGTAGAGTTTGACTGTCCCCGTGGAAATTTTGTTCCTGCCAATTAGTTCCACAGCCTGGAGCCCATTTCTCAGCTTCTTTTTCTTCTTTGTGTATCCAATGTGGTTTTGCAAAAGTTTCTGTGAGGATTAAAGGAGATTAGGGGCGTACAGCCAGTGAGCAATATGTAACACACAGCACGCACTCAGTGAGTGCTAGACGCTATTATTAAATTAATCATTCTACAGAGAAGCATTCTCCTCTGAGTTTACCATACAGTCACATGGCTTTCATTTAATGATTTAACTTTAAAGACTGCTTTTGTACACTTCTGTGAAAGGGTTCATTTATTTTTTCCCATGATCTTTGTGAGAGACTCAAGCCAAGAATTCCCACTTACAGGTGAAAATTCAGGTCTGTGAGTTCCGCAGTCACACACTTCATGGTGGGTGGCAGGTCCCCTTCCCCTTATCTTCACCCTGTGTTGCCGCCCCACTCCCCACTGGACCTGCATCTATCAGGGGTCAAGAACAGTGCGTTTGTCCACCTCAGTCAATCCATGTTAAGTCACTTTAATCCTGTCCAACTCTTTCGTGACCCTATGGACTGTAGCCCGTCAGTCTTCTCTGTCCATGGGATTCTCCAGGCAAGATTACTGGAGTGGGTTGCCATACCCTCCTCCAGGGAATCTTCCTGACCCAGGGGTCGAACCTGTGCCTCTTACGTTACCTCCCAAATACGGGGCCCCCAAGGGGCTAGCTGGGGAGCTGAGCTGTGCTGTTCAGGATGAAACTAACAAACAGGCAATAAGAGGTCTTTTCATGAGAGCATCCGGCCATTTCAGTGAAAAACAGTGTTTGTAACATCTACAAAGACAAGGGACCCCCAGACCAAAGGCCGCTGGGGGCAGCTGGCCTTATCCCATGTTGTCCTGGAGACTCTGCCTTCTCCCACCTCCCACAGGTGTGTAAAGGAGCAGAACACAGGGGCTCCCAGGCCTATCCCAAGGTGGCTGGATCTGCTTGTGGGCTTGGGGTTTGTTAAGGTGGAGGAATGGGCTCACTTTTCCCCCTAAAAGTGCTGTTTCCCTGAGGGACTTTATCTAGAGCTTGAAAAAAAAAAAATCCAGGACTTCCAACCCAGACTCTGGCTGTTCTTCCCGGTCCATCCCTAAGCATCCACCTCCATTCCTTCCCACTCAGCCCTCAAGCATCTTCCTTCTTCCAGCATCAGCTGCACTTCAGGGGCCCCTGTCTGTTTCTCTTCAGAGACAATCAGCTTGCTGAAGCTGCAGCTCCAATATTTTGGCCACCTGATGCGAAGAGCCGATTCATTGGAAAAGACCCTGACGCTGGGAAAGATTGAGGGCAGGAGGAGAAGGGGATGATAGAGGATGAGATGGTTGGATGGCATCACCGACTCAATGGACATGAGTTTGAGCAAACTCCGGGAGATAGTGAAGCCTGGCTAGTTGCAGTCCATCAGGTGGCAAAGAGCTGAACACGACTTAGCAACTGAACAATAACAATCAGGACTGATGGAAACTCAAGGGTTATTATTTTTTAAAATTTCTTCTGTTCCAGTTTCCCATGTATTTTGGGTAAACAATGTGATATAGCCAGGTCACCATGAATCTCTTCACCTGGTTCAGCTCCTTCGGATTCTATAATTTATAAGACTTTACTCTCTACCATATGGTTGGTTATTTTCCTTAATAGACTTTCCTGAGCAGCCTTATCAGAAGCTTTCTGAAAAGTAAATTATGTCCACCGGGTCAACTCAGTCTCCAGTTTTATTAATCTGGAAATTATACCTGTAATGCTTCCTGAAAATGCCTGATGCAACAGAAGCCACGAATGCAGTAATAAACATGCAACTTGACGAATTCCTGCCCAGACATCCAAACACAGGTGAAACAGGAGAGCCACAGAAACAAACAACCCGGAATGGGAAATTCTGCCATCCTGCTCCCACCTCTGTTTACGTTATCTGCCACTTCCTATGCCCAGGGCTTCATTTAATCTCAGAGGTACAGGTTGGTCCAGTGGATAAACACATTGGAGAGAACACTTGTCCGGGTGGGGTTTTGAGCATTTTTGTAGCCACATCGGGTATGTGGTGTCAGAAACAGGCACGGCCAGGCTGAGAAGCTCCAGGACACAAGGCTGAAGGCCAGAGGGATGCAACTGGAATGCAGTCTAGAGGGGGAGTCTAGAGAGAAACAGAGTCTGGGGCGGGGGCAGCTCTGACCCGCAGGTGAGCCACTGAGTGTATTCCCCAGGTAATTGCTGGGGCAGACATTCAAGGAGGGGGTTTGGCAGATGGACAGTCAGCATCAGGAGGCCTGGGCAGCAGGGAACTTGAAAGTGGAAGACAGTGTCCAAGAATAGGGCTGGAACGAGTACAGGGTGCTGTGTGGGGACCATCTGGGCATCAGCCGCCTCAGGACTCTGGATTTCTGGGCAGTCTGTCTCCCAGCCTTCCTGTGTTCCCATGTGGGTTAGACCCAGACCTGGCCGGGTAGGGGGACCCTGAATTCACCTGCTGCCTCAGCCCTGCATCTGGGGGCTGGGGGCTGGGGGCTGGGGTGCTGGGGTGCTGGTCCCTGTCACTCCCACACCCACCACACTTACTGTATTCTTTCCAGGCTGGGGCATGGCCTGGGCAGCACAGCACAGTCCAGAGGTTTGGGGCCAGACCAGGTCCACTTCCAACTGGACTGTATGATTCTAAATCAAAGACCCCCATGGCCCCAATAACTTGTGATGAAGACAATGCGAGACAAAGCTGGGTCTCTCCAAGTGCAGTCAATGGCAAGACACCAACATCATTCCCCCACACTTTTGTATTAAGTATTGTGTGTTGTTGTTGTTATTTAGTCCCTAAGTCGTGTTTGACTCTTTGTGACCCCATGTCGTAGCCCTCTAGGCTCCTCTGTCCATGGCATTCTCCAGGCAAGAGTACTGGAGTGGGTTGCCATGCCCTCCTCCAGGGGGATCTTCCCGACCCAGGGATTGGATCTGCATCTCTTGCGTCTCCTGCATTGGCAGGCTGGTCCTTCACCACTAGCGCCATCTGGGAAGCCTGGTGTAAAGATTAAGTGCAGGTAAACCTCTCAAAGAAACCTGTCCTCTTCTTTTTTATTTTTTTAAATTGGAGTATAATTGCTTTACAATGTTGTGTTAGTTTCTGCTGTACAACAACGTGAATCAGTTATATGTCTATACATATCTCCACTTTTTTGGATTGCCTTCCCATTTAGGTCACCAGAGACCGTTGATTAGAGTTCCCTGTGCTATACAGCAGGTTCTTACTAGTTATCTGTTTTATACATAGTATCAATAGTATACACACACACACACACACACACACACATCAATACCAATCTCCCAGTTCATCTGAACTCCCCTCTTTCCCCCTTGAGGTCCATGCATCTGTTTTCTACATCTCTGTCCCGACTTCTACTTTGCAAATAAGTTCATCTGTACCATTTTTCTAGATTCCACACGCATGTGTTAATATACGGTATTTGTTTTGCTCTTTCTGACTTGCTTCCCTCTGTATGATGGTCTCTAGGTCCATCCACTTATCTGCAAATGATCCAATTCTGTTCCTTTTTTATGGCTGAGTAATATTCCTTTGCATATATGTACCACGTACAAGCCTGTCCTCTTTGGCCTTCATCACCCACCTGCCAGCATATCAATCTGAAGCTTGAGTCTGAGACATCGGCGTCGTCACCACTGAGATCACTGAGTGCGCAGGTGACCTGAGGAGCTTGCAGGCTGCAGCCCCCCTAATTCAGCCCCACACGAGGGGGAGCACCTGGGGAGGCATTCTGGGTGTGAAGGGGGCTTTGTCTGTGCCCAAGGAGGTGAGCAGGCATTTTTAAGTTCTCACCTCTCTCAGGGGGCCTGTCTTCACCACCAGACCTGACGGTGACAAGATGGTGGAGTCAGAAGATAAGACCAACGCTCACTCTGCCTGGTCCTGAACCCTGCAGGTTCAGGGACCCCAGGGAAGGTTCAGGCTTCCTGCCCAGCCCCCGAGCCCAGGCTCACATCCTCCATGGGTTTGCTCTGAGCTCATGTGTGGACTTGAGTCGCCTGCAGGGAAAATTTTGCTGCTGATGTGTTTCTCTTTATTCCTCAGGACGGCTCTGTACTTCATGAACCATGTGAGTGATGTGCTTTAGGCTGTGTCTAAATGATGTATTTCTCCAACCCCAAAGTGCAACATTTAGATGATTTGTACCATATTTTTGTATATTTAGAGACAGCTGGTTGATTGACTGAATTTTTAATTTTTCACAGAAATGTTTGATGTTGGGGAGACTGTGCCTTTTAAGTCCTTGGAGGAGAGAAAAGATTTGTATAAAGTTTCTTTTTCCATAAATATTTTATATTGTGATGAATGACTCTGAGCAGAAACTCCATGATGGACGAGACGATCTTGCCCCACACATCAACTAAAGGTTCATCTCGTGGAGTCCCGGTGCCCACACCCACTTTGGGAGTCTGCCCCTAAACCCATTAGATTTCAGTTGTCATCAAACCCTTCCATCCCATTTTGGAATTGGTTTTCAAATTCATCTGTGATCATTTGCCGACATAATTTTAAATAAGCTGTCCTGAATATTCTGTCAGCTGAGGTGCAAAAAATAGTCCATTACTGGTGTCCATGCTTTACATGTACTAGACGCTCAATATTTACTCATTAGGTATATATTTGATCAATATTGAATACGTATTAATTTTAATGTACTAAAATATTAACATATATTGTGTTACATAGTGAAATACTATTCATGTAAATTAATATATATTTAATAATATAAAATATATTGAATTGAATTGAATAGCTATGGAAAAGCTACTTGGTCTAGCTGCGATCTACAAAGCCAGCTGTGGTCTACAAGACTCTGAATATTGAGTATGCCATGGATGTTTAGTCGCTTCAGTCGTGTCTGACTCTTTGTGACCCCATGGACTGTAGCCCGCCAGGCGCCTCTGTCCATGGAGATTCTCCAGGCAAGAATACTGCAGTGGGTTGTGGTGCCCTCCTCCAGGAGATCTTCCCGACCCAGGAACTGAACCCAAGTCTCTCGTCTCCTGCATTGGCAGGCAGGTTCTTTACCACTAGCGCCACCTGGGAAGTCCCCGCTGAATTTGAAGTAGGTGCCCAATGCTTCACTAAGGATCTCACTGTGATATCCACAAAAACTTAGAGGGTGGAGCCCACCCTCTCCAGCTTCCTGGAGGGACACTAACGGTTCAGAGAGGTGGAGGAAGCCCCTCAAGTTTGCACAGCGAGCTGTGGGAGTCTGCAGGTTAAACCAGCCAGTCTGTGTCCAGAGCTCACCCCTTCACCCTCTTTGTGCTCCCTAGAACCTGATTCTCTTAGTCCTCCTGTAGTCATTCCTGCCCTGCTCTGGAAATTTCCCCAGAGGCCCACTTGGCTGGAGGGACAAGCAGAGCCGGGGCCTGGCCTCCTGTGGCACATGGTGGGTGGCGTGCTCTCTGCCTCCTGCGCCTGGCCATGGAGGGGCACACCAGACGGACTCTGTCTCCACACACTCGTCAAGGCCCAGGTTGGCAATGATGGGCTTGGAACTCCCCAGAGTCATTGACCAGCTCTGACTCAGCACAGCCAGAGAAAGAAGAGAGAATAGGCGTTCTCCGCCAGGCTCCAGGGAGCTTAGACAGTTGGGGCAGGTGGCACCACTTCTTTCCCCAGGTGCCTGGGGAAACAGAACCTCCTGGTTCTGGACGTGGAGTTGGGCTAATAAGGTCCCTCGGACATCTGACTGTGGCCACAGGCGGAAAGGACAGAGAGTGGGTGTGAGAGCCCCGAGCATCAGCCACCAGGAAAACACGTGCAAGGGGTGCCCCTTGAAAACCAGAGGTGAACCTGAGCCGGCTGAGGACAGACAGTTCCAGCACGAACCAGCTCCTGATCTCACCTAGCAGCCCCCCACCCTCTTGTCCTGTGTGTGACTTCCCTGTGGATTCTGATCCGTCAGTGAATAAAAAGAGGAAAGGTGAAGCACTAACACATTTGCTATACATTGTTGGTGTTCAGTTGCTAAGTTGCGTCCAACTCTTTGCGACCCCATGGACTGCAGCATGCCAGGCTTCTGTGTCCTTCACTATCTCCCAGAGTTTGCTCAAACTCATGTCCATTGAGTTGGTGATGCCATCCAACCATCTCATCCTCTGTTGCCCCTTATTCTTCCTGCCCTCAATCTTTCCCAATATAATGAGTCAACTTTTCGCATCAGGTGGCCAAAGTAAGTATTGCTATAGGAGTATCTATTAGGAGTATCTATTCATTAGACATGTTAAACTTCTTCCTTGAACTAAAGACTTGGGAGTTTTGCAAAAAATTGACAGCTAATTCAGTTTAATTGCATTTACGTGCATTTCCTAGGCACTTGCTATGTACCCTGCATGGTGCCAGGTACAAGTATCAAGGTGAGGAGGACTTACCTGCTGGATAATTGAACCACGATGGTGGTCCTTTCAGTGTGGGTCTTGGGCTCAGAATCCTGGCTCATCTTTCAGCTGCGCCTGTATGGGAGGGGAGGGTCCAACATGCCTCAAGAAGAAAGGGTCTGGTCTTCCAAGGGACAGGCCCTAGGGACTAGCCCTGGGGATCTCCATCATGTCACAGATGCCTCTGACCTTCACCTTTCTATTTATAAAGTAATTCTTCACTTATATTATTTCTTATATAAATACCCTTTTTGCACATGCATTTGAGGAGTCAGCAAGATCATGCACAGAAAACATCAGTAGCACAGTCTCTGATTGCTAGTAGGTGTAATTACTGTGACTCCAGCCAAGAGGTGGGGGCCTCTGATCTCTTAGGCCGAGCTCCATACCTGTCAAACAGAGCGAGTCTTTGACATTTTAAAAGATTTTTTTTTTCATATGGGCCATTTTAAAAGTCTTTATTGGATTTTTTATAATATTCCTTTGGTTTCATGGTTTTCAATTTTTGTTTTTTGACCACAAGGCACGTGGGCTTTTAGTTCCCCAACTAGGGATCAAACCTGTACCCCTTGCATTGGAAGGTAGAGTCTTAACCCCCGGACTGCCAGGGAAGTCCTTTGACAGCTTATTTTTTAAATTAATTAATTAATTTTAATTGGAGGCTAATTACTTTACAATATTTTAGTGGTTTCCCCCATACATTCACATGAATCAACCATGGGTGTACATGTGTCTCCCAACCTGAACCCCCCTCCCACCTCCCTCCCCATCCCATCCCTCAGGGTCATCCCAGTGCAGCAGGCTTGAACGCCCTGACGGCTTATTTTTAAAGAGCATTATCAAAATTTGATGAAAGGTCACCGACTAGGACAGCTGGAAACAAACATTTTCGGGCTCTGCAGCATTGATGCAGAAAGATTTTCCCCCTCTTTTCAGAGGCATCATTCGGGAAGCGCTGACTCAAAGTGTTTGGATGACACTTTCAGGAGAAAGGGGGGAGCGCTCAGCCAACACTCGCAGGTGTTATATGGAAACCCCAAATTGGTTACTGTGACTCTCCTGAGATCGGGGAAGGAAGTGGGTGGGTGGACGGGTGGGGAAATAGTGGCAAAACCGGGCTGGAAACCATGAGCTCCATCTGATGAATCTTAGCAAATATTCCTCCCTGTTTCCTTCCTTCTCCTGGGGGCGGGATTTGCATAAGCATTTTCTAGAGTCCAGAAAACAAAACCATGCCTTGAGAGACATTTCACTTTCTCGGCCCAAAATCCAGGCTGATCCTTTCCAAGATGCAGAAATCTTTGATCAACAACAACAAAATATGTACTCACCCTGTTCAAGAAGCTTTCCAAATCGCGGCACAAAGGAGGGGCCGATGTTCGCCCACTGCCCACCTGGCGTCCCAGCCACCCTTTCATCCCTTCATCCTGGAATACTTTTCTCACAGCAGAAAGTACTTAGGCCTTCCTCATGGACCTTAACCCTTCGCAAAGTATTTAATGTTTGCCCCTGAGGGCGTGTAGACATGTGCCCATTCGGCACATGGACCCAGGCTGCCCCCAGGAAGATGCAGGGGTGTGTTTATCATCAGAGAAGGTGTTTTTTCCAAGACCAGCAATGTTTAGACAGTAGACAGGTTACCTCTGAAATGGATGCACTTTGACAGATAGTGAGTGCTGGCACCTCCTCAGTGTGGGGACTGCTCTGCCCTCTTAGGAAAACAGTGCTGTGTGCCAGCTACAAATTGGCACTTGCCATCTGCCTCTACAAAGATTAAATCACAAGCTGCCATGACCGCTGACCTTCAGCACCCCTGAAAGGAGTTCAGGCTGGAGATCAGGAATGAGGCACTCTGTGATCTGGGAAAAACTGGCAGAAGAGATCTTTAGATAGTTAAATGTTCTCAGGAGAAGATTTTATGAGCCCTATTCTTGCATCTCCTCATATCTAGAAAAGCACTAAAATCCTTCACAGTGACATCTGCTCTTCAGATTAGCAATAACCTTCATGAGGTTAGCAGAAACCTACAAAAATGTGTGAATTTCAACGAATATTCAGGGTTGATTTCCTTTAGGATTGACTGGTTTGATCTCCTTGCTGTCCAAGGGACTCTCAAGAGTCTTCTCCAGCACCACAGTTAGAAAGCATTAATTCTTTGGTGCTCAGCCTTCTTTACAGTCTCTCACATCCGTATATGACTACTAGAAAAACCATAGCTTTGTCTTATCTGACCTCATCAGAACCATCTTTCTGGGTGCAAAGAAGACCTGGATGTTTTTATTTATCCTTTTCTTCCTTCAGCCTTACCTGGTCTCTCCGTAGATAGGATACTGAAACTAAAATGGTGTTCTTCCTGACTTTTAAGATTCCACACATTGATGGTCTGAGTAATCCCAGGAGCTCCTCCATCCTCATCTGATATCCTGTGATTGAAACACTCAGAAATCTGGCTTCAGAAACAAATTCACACTCTAAGTGCTTTGAGAGTTACGTCTATCTTTTTACATGATTCTTTCCTCCTCTTTTCTAAATTGGAATTTAACTTTCTTCCTCTAGGAGGGGACCAAGAAGAAATATCACAGGATGAAATGATAGCTTTGCCAAGTGTATTTAGGACAAGAATCGAATACCAGAACAACAGGTGAAAATGACAGGCAGCAGAAAGCGAGAATATTGAGTATCAGAAAATAACAGCATTTAAATGTAATTCTGGACCTGGCTAGGACCTGGAGGGGGACATTATCCCTCCATCAGTTTCCGAGGCAAGGCCCTCACTGAGAGGAGGGGTGACCAGAGTGGCTTCTTTGTGGAAGGCAGGTCTCTCCCTTGGAGAATTGCATGGATTACCCTCTAAATGGATTAAGAAGTCCTGGAGGAAAAGTGCTTGCATTTTCTGACCTGCGTGCAGTGAGAGGCCCACCCCCAGCGGCCTGGGCAACAGAAGGGCAGGATGCCCTGGTGTCACGCAGCAGCCCACAAGGAGCGCCTGCCCCCTGGCCCAGCGCAGCCTTGGCCTTGGGGCCTTGTGAGGCAGTTTAAGACCCCGGATTAACTTTGGGCCATAGAATCTGCACACTGACAGGCTTTTATTTTCCCCTTCCAACTGGGCATGAACACATGTTGGTCTGTCATTAGGCAGGGGTAGGCTGGGCCAGTCTTCCTCAGTGGGAGCTTTGTGTCACGTGCTATCACTTGGAGAAGATCCGCCAGAGAAGAGTCAGAAAGGCTACCCAGCCACTCTGGAGCTGCTCCAGCTCTTCGTTCTTAGCCCAGCTCTCTTCTCGTAGCATCTGGAAGACCCTGAAGCTGGGAAAGATTGAGGGCAGGAGGAGAAAAGGGACAACAGAGGATGGGATGGTTGGATGGCATCACTGACTCGATGGACACGAGTTTGAGAAAGCTCCAGGAGATGGTGAAAGACGGGGAAGCCTGGCGTGCTGCAGTGCATGAGGTCGCAAAGAGTCCTACATAACTGAGCGACTAAACAACAACAACAGACTTGAAAAACATACAAACAAACTCTCTGTCTGAAACAGTGTAAATTGCTTAGAAACTTCCCTAACTGCAGATTTTATCTGCTCTCATAATCTTCCAGCGAGTCAATAGCTACCAATTATCAGGGACAACAATAAGATATCAACTTGCTTCATTATTTTCCCAGAAGTACAGATTTTATTTCTTCTTCTCTCATTTTCAAAGAAGGAAGAAGAAGAAGAGCAGTGTAGAGACCCAGTGGAGGGGAGGGGACAGTGACAGTCTGGTGACAGATATTCCAGGGGTGAGCCATGTCAGGGGATGTCCACCTAGCACTGACCACCCATCAGAGGCACCCCCAAACCCCGTGGGACCCTCCACGTGAGCCCACCCAGAAAACCACCATTGTCTAAAATTTGCATCAAGGTTATTTTACTGAGTTCAGGAAGATGATAGTTTTTATGGACACACTTAAGGCTGTGTCAGAAGAAAGTAGAGGCAACCAGCTGAAGCAAGTTTGAAAAAGTATAAAATATTATGTTTGTAGACATTGCACTCAGATCTATATGTATCATGTACATATGCATATATATGTGAGAGAGAGACAGAAACAGGGCACACTGAACTTCACTGTGACCATTGCACAGGAAAAAAAGAGGACTGGATACCAATAAAAAAAATTATAAGTGTAATAAGCTGGATGTGAAGTTAAAAGGTTATATGTGAAATACATTAGATGTCCTTTATCCTCTAAGAGTCTAAAGCCTCTAAGAAATGATATTTTCACCCTGTTCATGTAGTAATTTGCTTATAATACACTGTCCTTGCCTCATTGACTTTTCAGAGTGTTTGAATGATAACCCTGAGTCTAATTCCACAGTCTCTGCTCAGGACAGAGCACAGCCTTGTATTGGTTTATCTAGTGCAGTAGCATCCAACCCAGCCCTGCCCAGACAGAGAAACTCTGTCCAAACCCTCGGCCGTGGGAAGAAGCAGGAATCGTGCCTACCACAGTGACGGCCACAGGGTTTTCAGAGGAGGCAGCCAGCCAAATGCACCCTGATCTTTAAGAGAAAAGAGGAAAATAGGGTGGAGAGTTGTTCTCTGGGTTCTGTACCCACTCCTTGGTTCAGAACAGAGAACAAATCAGAAAGGAATGAATGGTGCCACCCAAGAAACAAAGCAGCGAGTTATGCAAACACTTCTTAGGGAAGGAATTGATGACACCAGCAATGAATACAAAGGCGATCAGAGACCTGGACAGGGAGCTCGGTGGGGCACAGAGTGTGCCGTGGTGCAGGCGGGAGACGTGAAGGTGCAGGGGATGGGGGGAAACGGAAGCTGGGCTGCTCCCCCAGAACATGCTGCCCCTCCAGCCAGCCCCACAGAGTTAATCGTTGTACAGACTGTGCTCCGTCCAAGCAGAACCTGGAAGCGGAGCCAAGGGAGCTTTCTTCTCCTGTCACGTTGGAGGGCATTGTTGCAGGATGAAGGCGAGAAGCTGGCAGAAGGAATCTTTCCATCCTCCTGGCTGGGGAGTGAACAGGTGGCCCCAAATCTGTCTATGTGGTGGGGGGGGATGGAGGTGGGTGGGGAGAGGATGAATCTTAAAATATAATGTCCTGAAAATGCAATCCCAACCTCATAAAGGAAGGAGGGGATAAGCTGCAAGGCAATGTTCTCAAAAAATTTCCACCAAAATATCACTAATGTCAGAAGAAACTGCACGTGCCTTGAGCTGGAAGGAAGGCCACGTCCCAAGCCACCGTCACCAAGCACAAAATGCATCTGAAGTCTTGGTTTGGGGTTTTAAATCACAGGATGGTTCTGTATGCTGGGTTTGATCTAAAGGTATAGTTTGAAATTATCTATCAGTTAAATGACCTGACCTGTCCCCTAAATCACGTGGTACTGCTCCAGGGGAACAGACGGCGGGTCTTGGGGCCCCGAAGCATCACCTGCAACCTCGGCAGATGTGAAGTGAACCCTGGCAGCCACCACACAAGGACCCTGTGGTGAACACAGGGCACAGAGGCTGCAGTGGCGGGAGGAGGCCCAGTGGACAGGAGGGGACCCATGCCCTCTCCCGAAGGATGCCCCTCACTTCCTGATCTTTGCCACATGCTGCTCACCAAAGGCTAGGCAGTCATCTTGAAGTGTTCTGGCCCAATCGCGGGGAAAACTTCCTTTTGGGAATTTCTCTTAGCCTGGCTGAGATGTGTAAAGTGATTTTTTTTTCCAAAAAAATTTTGGAAAAAAAAATGAGAGAACAAATAGCAAATTATGTATAAGAAACACAAAAGGCCAAAGGGACTTCCCTGCCAGTCCAGTGGTGAAGAGTCTGAACTCCCACTGCAGGGGGCAAGGGTTCAGTCCCTGGGCGGGGACCTAAGATCCTGTATGCCACGCAGTGTGGCCAGAGCTCCCAACAAACAAAAGGCCCGCTTTCTCACCTCTTCTGCTTGCTCTCACCTGAGATAACCACGCTTCACCTCAGAGGCCGGCGAGGCTGGGCAGTCACCTCCCCCCCGTCGCCAGCTCACATTCCCTTCAAGGACCCCATCTCCTGGACACCCAGAGGAGAAGGACCCCAGGGCTTGAGGCCCTGATGCAACTTAAGACACAAACACATGTTTTTATGTGCTGTGTGTGTGCACGTGTGTCCTGTGTGTTGCATGTGTGTGTACTGTGTGTGTGTGTGTATATGTGTGTGGTGTAACACACACACAAATCATGGGATGCAGTGCAGTGAATCTTGCGCTCCAGCAGGGCTCAAACCCGTCTTTGCCACCCACCCCAGAACCGTCCCAGTCGGTAATTTGATCGGAGAGGTCTATTTTTCTTCAGGAGATGGTAAGGACAGAGTGACTGGCAGATTAAATAATCCCAACCCTTAGACGAGATGCCAACTCCTATATCCAGCACCTGCCTCAGCCCTGCAATCTATCAAGTGTACAAGAAGACTGGATTCGCGCACTAAATGCAGCCCTCACAGAATTCGAACCGCAGAAGAGTCAGTGCAGCCTCATCAGGAAAGCAGAATGCAGAATAAAAGCACCAAGCTCCCACCGAGAGTATGAGAGAAGCTGAAAATAGTTTGGTGTAATTATTTCACCATAGTCCATGCTGAGGTATAGGCAGGTAGACAATATTTATAAAACAAAATCAATGATATGTCTTAGGCTTTCTCTATATCACCAGGAAGAAATTGGCAGAGAGGAAAAAGAATCCACTTAGTTGGAAATCATTCATCCTTATTTCCAGACCAGATCTTACAAGTGAATTCAGTCTCTGAAATCTGGGCAAATCGTAGGATTTTGTTTTCACTCTGACCTTTGGAATCTGGCTCATTAACGCTGGGTCTGTGAGCCCGGTGGACCATCCTCATACTAAACTGACCTACTAGAAGCCAGCCAGTTCAGCTAGACAACCAGCTACTAATCAGCCAGTGTCTGGTTAATTTTTACTGCTCATGAGTTTCCAGGGTCTTCAACAGCCTGCATGCAGGTGCTGAAAGGAACTTTTGCCTTTCTCTTTGTCCTGCCCAGTGGGGACAGGAAGAACAGCCTTCCGTGGGAAACACAGATGAGATTCAGTGACAGTAAGTGAGCCCCAAGGCTGTGGCCTCCCTGCCACGCCACTGGCAGAGGGCACAGCCAAGGACTGCCCTGCTACACCAGGTACCCCTTCAGTCTCTCCGCTGGGGCTGGAGCAGAACGTGGAGATGTGGGTGGCATTACTGACATTGGGGCCATTAGTGGAGATCGGGGATCATAAAAAGAAGACACTCAAATTCCCCCACAAGTCCTGCCTGTGGTCTCTGGGTGTACAGGAAGGACACTCTGCGGGGTAACCGTGTGTTGAGGATATACTTTGGCTGTCTCCCTTGGCAGGGTCATTGGAGGAAGAGCTCATCACTCAGTAAACAGAGAAGGGAGATGCTTATACTTAATAAGCCATTGCAAATGGAAAAAGCAGGCTCCTACCCAATGAGATTCTCTCTGAAAACAAATGGCTTGGATCCAAAGACCACAAAGCCCTTTAAGAATGCCCTCAGTCCCAGGGGCCCCAGGACGTAATCCCTCAGCATCTTCTCTTTCACACGGAGGCAGCTTTAACAAGGGAAGAGAACGGCTGTGTGTGCATGAGTGTGGCACAGTTGTGATTTTTTTTTCTTTTGTCTTAAGTTGCGGAGCCCCTGATGGGCAGCGAGTGCATCCTTCTCTCTGGGGAGCAGCCGCTCCAATTGAAGGAGAGGCCAGACATCAGTGCTTGCACATCAGCCTTCCCAAAGGGTGTGCTCAGGCTCCTCCCTCCACAACCCCAGCATCGCCACGGAGCTCTGGCCCTGCAGCAAGGGGCAGGGTTGGCCTGGCGGCAGAAGGCAAGTGGTGGTCTCTGCCAACACTGGCTGCTCTGGTTTCTCTCGTCTGTGTCCTGGGCCAGCCCTCCTGTTGGATAAAAGAAACAGTGTGGTTCAGTGGCCAAGGTGGAGCTTGGGCAAGGAGCTGGGGCCTCCGACCCTGACACCACAGTCCTTGCCACTGATTATCATATGCCCACGCTAGCTATTTTCACTTAAAATGTGGGCAATAAAAATACTGACCTGTCTCCACAGCTTGTAATGTTAAAAGGAAGTGGAAAGGAGGACGCGGCACTTTCTAAATACTCCACAGAGAACTTCTAAATAAGCCTGGCTGAGCACACCAGCGACCAGGGCCGAGCGAGGCAGCGTAAGCAGAGGTTGCTCTGCAGGGAGACAGTTCCCAGCCAGGGGGTTGGGGTGGACCAGCTGCCCTCCTCCCCGTACACTAGCTATTTCTCAGCCCTCTCTCAGGAAAAAGGACTTCAGGGGTTTCTGCCAGCCCCCACACGTGGCCAGTGTGGGGGACACTGGCGTCTCTTCCAAGTGGAATAAACCAAAGAATGCAAGAAGAAGACAGACACACTTTCTGTCTTCCCTCCTCTCAACTTAAGAGGTGCTGAATCTCTGGTCTCCTTCTGGAAACAAAGAAAAGAATAGGGCTCACTCATACAATGGCCCTTCCATTTTTCCAGCTTTTGATTAGAAAGGGAGGTGATTAGAAATGATTATAAACGGTATTAGATCTGTGTGCCCCTCTCTCTTGGGCATTTTCTCCAGACTGTACAACTGGACTCAAAAATGAAAGAGTAGAGATTTGAAATAGTCATCAGGGTGTTTCCACTCTGCTAAAATCCACGGCCAATTTTCCTTATTAGTGTTACTTCATTAGATTTGCAAGTGTGCCTGCGTGCTCAGTTGCCTCAGCCCTGTTCAACTCTTTGTGACCTCCATGGCTTGTAGCCAGCCTGGCTCCTCTGTTCATGGGATTCTCCAGGCAAGAATACTGGAGTGGGTTGCCATGCCCTCTTCCAGGGTATCTTCCTGATCCGGGAATCGAACCTGTGTGTCCTGAGTCTCCTGCATTAGAGGCAGATTCTTTTCCCTTGAGCCACTTGAGTAGGCACCACAGTCGAACAGGATTCAGCCTTAACAAGAATGAGTTCTGACACAAGATACACCAGGAACATTAAGTGAAATAAACCAGTCACAAAAGGACAAATACTGTGTATGCTTCCATGTATATGAGGGACTCAAAAGTCATCAAATTTATGGAGACAGAAAGTAAAGGTGGGTCCCGGAGGTTGGGGGACGGAGTCAGCGTTTAATAGGGACAGTTTCAGTTTCGGACAATGACAGCGTCCTACGGGTGGTGGTGATGCTTGTATAACAGTAGCAATGTCCTTAATGGCCTAAATCGCACACTGGAAAATGGTGAAGCCGGAGAATTGCATGTGTCTTTTACCAGAATAAAAACTGTCCATCTGACGTCATTTTCTACTCTCACTACATACTTGGGGGGTGGGGATGGGGTGGGGGGCACAGGCATTCCAGTTCCTAGGAAGGGTGGGAGAGGGCTCTCAAGTCCTTCACTATCTCTGGCTTGGACCCGAAGATCCTCTGCTTTTCCTGGGATTTAGATCCCAGCCCCTCTGGTCTCATCACCAGGGCCAAGCCAGGGGTCTCACTCAGGCTGCCCACCCCTCTTCCCGCCTCTGGCCCTTTGCTTCAATGTATGGAGAAAGGTCTCCCACACTGGAAACATCCAGGCAGATGGCAGCTGCGGGGTCTGAAGAGAGGGCGGTTTGGGCCTTGACAGCCACCTCTGCTCCCTTCCTGTCCTCCCTTCTAAGCTGTTCAGGAACGCTAGCCCCTCTGCCAACTTCGAGACTCTGCGGAAATTCCCTGAGCGGACAGGAGCGCAGGGCCACCACGTGTACCGCCCACAATCGCGGGCCTCGAAGGTGGCCTGGAACGCTCAGGAGGGGCCGAACCTTCGCACGCTCCAGCCCACCTTCTGGGGTGCTGGCTCTCTCCAGTCGCTCCCTGTGCCCGGCTTCCTGCGCCCTCTCCAAAGGCCCCTGCAGGACTCCCCACTTGTTAAGTCTTCTCCAAACAGCAGCTCCCAAAAAGCTGCCGCCTGAAGCTCCCCAGAGGCCCTGCAGGACCAAATCGCCCTCCATGGCGCATTTTTGTTTTGTAGCCATTATCCTCTCCCATCGCCCTTCCCCCATCCCTCTGGAAGCTTCTTCGGCTGCAGACCTCTTCATTATGTGGCTGTTTCTTTCCGGAACCTGGTGCTCCCTCCGGAGACTCCTTGGTACTTTGCATCGCTGGCCAAAAGGAGAATGAGAACGCGCGAAGGGCACCAGGGCCCTATAAGGCAGGTGCGAGACGATCCTCCGCCTCCTGTGGCCTGGGGCGCACAGAAGGGAGGACAAGGCGCAGGGGACGGTCCCGAGACCGCAGACGGCCGCTGCACCCCCCGGCCCCCGCTCCCAGGAAGTGGGCTTCGGGGGGCTCCGGATTTGCCGAGCGAAGTGTGCGGTGCGCGCGCCGCGCGGAGGTGGCGTCCGGCTGGTGTGGGAGGAGGCGGGGAGCGTCCGCCCGGGGCCGCGCGGCCAGTCCCCACCTCCGTTCGGCCTCAGCTGCGGCTGCTCCCGTTAGATGGCGCTCGAGGCTTTCCGACTGCTAGCGAAGGTGCGCGGGGCCGGGCACACAAAGCCCCGTGGGCCGGGGGCGAACGCTGCCTGCCGGCGAGGGCGCGCGAGGCCGGGGCCCGTGGCCGCACGCAGGGCCCGGGGGTCGGGCGGGGCGCTCCTGCGGGGACCTCGGCGCGCCGGCTTCAGCATCCACCCCTTCGACCCTCCGCCCACTCGGGCTCGGCCCCGGGGCCCGGCTGCATTCCCGGGAGAGAAGCCGCGAGGCTGGCGGGGGCCGCGGGGCGCGGGGCTCGCGAGTGGGACCTGAGGCCCAGACACTAGCCCCCAGATCGTCCCAGCTCGCTGCTCCTGGACTGGCCGGCCGGCTCTCCGTGAGTCCGGCCTCTGCTTCGCGGGGCAGCAAGTAGGCAGGTGCGGTGTTGGTTGTTGTTGGAATCGTCCGCTGAAATTGTGGTTCGAGAAGAGGTTTAATAAACTTCGTGCGTGCGCATCTCCAACAGCGCCGGGCAAACTTTCTTACTGCCCCCGGTGCCAGGGGATCCGGGAGAGGAAGCTCCAACAGCCTTCTTAAAAAAAAAAAAAAAAGCAAGCCCCGGGGACTGGCGCGTAAGATGTTTCGGTCAATGTCTAAGTAACTGTAGGGGGGATTGCGGAGCGAGCTTTCTTTCCGCCAAGTTCAGCTCTCTTTCCACCCCCTCCAACAAAAGTGACTCGCTCGCGCTCTCCCGTCCCCTAGGCCCCTCCTCGTGTCTCCTGAGCGAGCCCCGCCGTGGAGAGGGGTGCATTTCTCGGAGTCGGAACGCGCAGCGCCGAGACCTCCTTTGTGCCTGCCCTTGGCTGTGAACTTTCCCGCGCGGCGGGTTCTCCTTTAAGAAAATAGCGATCTCCATGAATATTTAATGCAGCGCGAGGGCCGTCCGGGCGGAGGGGATTCCCGCGCCCGGGTCCCCACGGCCGCGACGGGGACCGGGGGGCCAGGGGCGCGAGACCAGCCGGGGCGCGCGGCCCGGCGCGTTCATTTCCATAAGAAAGCCGGCGGCGCGGTCGGAGAGAGGATCTGGCCCCCGGTCGCCCTCCCCTGGGGACCCGGCTTTCTGCTAGAAGCGGGCTCGGGAGCTCAGAGTCCCAAATGTGCGCTCTGGTCTTTGATGCTATCGACAAAGTGTGGTTTCAGATGTTGCCCCGGCTGAGGCCGGTTTCCTGTCTGTGTGTGGAGTAGATGGAAGGACCGCGGCGGGTGAGTCCAAAGCGGGGAGCGGGCGAAAGGCCCGCGGACGGAGGTGGGGGCGGCGCCTGGCGGAGGAAGTTCTCCGGCCCGCAGGGTTCTGCGAAGGGGACCAGGTGGAGACCGAGATCCCCGCACAAAAGAGCGTTTTGAGGGTGGTGGTGGAGGGGGGTGATGAGGGACGAGGGGTCGCGAAGCCCCGCGCCCAGGCGGCTGCTGGTGGGAATGTCTGGCGCGCCTCGCCGCCGGGTCCCTCTGCAAAGACCCAGGCAACTTCGCCTCGCCGCCGCTGACCCTCTTCCTGCGAAGGAATAAAGTGAACTTGCTCAGATCCTCGATTTTGCTGGCGGTTCAGTTGTTTCTGCTTTGGTATTGAGTTTGTTTCTGCCTTTCAGTATTAACAGCCAAGTGTCCTCAATTCTCAAGTGTATGTGTATATTTATATATTCTGTAGTGTGTGTGTATGAAACCTCCTAGGTACTTTATGATATATACATATATAATACACATATATATTCTATAGTGTGTGTATATATGTATTCTTTTGTGTATATATATTCTATAGTGTGTATATATATTCTATTGTGTGTATATATATGTATTTTATTGTGTATATATATAGTCTACAGTGTGTATATGTATATTCTATAGTGTGTGTGTGTGTGTGTATAAAACACACACACACACGTATATATGAAATCTCCTAGGTACTTGATGATCTCATCTGGATAAATTAAAACCCAGATCTGTAATGTTTATTCTTAGTTTACAAAAGGCAGGAAAAAAATGTGTGAGACACATGTCTGCAAATATATCACAAGTACTTTCCTTCTGCTTGAAAAAGTTGCTGCAAATGTCTTCTCCTTCGCTGATCCTGGACGACTTCTACTTCTGGGGGAAACTAAATCTGGTCACCAATAAAGCACCCATCTGATCAAGCAATTAAATACCAATTATGACTACTAATGACTGTATACTAATGACTGGAGTTGAGGACTCCAAACCCAGCTCCAGGTAATCAAGCCGTTTCAAAATTCTGCTACCTCAGATCTTTACAGCACACCACCCCAGTAAAGGAGGTAAGAAGAAAGATGATGTTCTCAAAGAGTTCTCCAGGAGGTAGACATGGTCGAATTTATTTCTTTCTGTAAAGTTGATGTTTACTCCTGGTGGATAACGGAGTCTTCATTTCTGGCCGAATGAAGTGATGCAAAGTGTAATTGATGGTGGTGTTTATTTGGCGAGGATGCAGAATTGGGGGGCAGGCTAGGAGGGGAGGGTGCGTTCTCTCTCCAGTTACTCTGGTAAATGCTGAGAGCTCTGGATGATTTTAAGAAAAAAGTGTTTTAAATCTTTACCTGGGGTCATTGATATCAAGATGGCTGGGAGTTGAAGAAATGAGGGATGGTGAATTCAGGGGGCAAAGGAGAAATAAGGAACTTGGTCCAGGTTTCAATTTTTCTTTTTGCTCACGGGTTCGCATGGTTTTATCCTGAGTGACTGTTCAAAAGAAAAGTTGAGTGAGACTCATCTGCTTGGTGAAAAAGCTCCTGGGGCTGAGGATGGTTCACAGACCTCCTTCCCTCTTTAATGACACCCTCTTCTTATCCCGAATGGAAATCCATGCTCAGTTCTGGTATGGGAGGATGCGGCATGGATGGAGGGAGGGAGGGAACGTATTGCTGTTGGGAATCCATAGTGAGAGGACAGGGCAGCTGGCAGGGGCCCTGACCAGCCTCCATGAGGCAGGCAGGCTCAGCCAGGGGGCAGTTGGAAGTGTCCCTCCCCTCTGCTCCTTGCCAAGAGTTCAGCCCTTTCAGCCTGCCTGTTGGGGACTCTGGGAGAACTGGGGCAGTGAATGTGTTAAGGACGTCTCCCCAGCTCCTTGCTAGCTCCCGGTGAAAGCCAAAGCAGCAGCATACACCTGGTTCTGATGTCTTTACCAGGCTGGTATAATGCCCAGGTTACATGCAGAAACCTGAGCTGCTTTTGACCAGCAAACTCCTTGGCTAAGGAGCATAATGGGGGGATGGTTTCAGAGTGCCTGGCTGCCCCTGCTCTCCCTGTGAAGCATGTGACTCCACCCCATTCTATTCTGTTAGAGTTAATTGCCCTGCAGTGAGAATATCTCACACCTCAGCCTAGGAATACAGCAGAGAAAGGATCCCCCACAGGTAACTGGACGGTGCAGGGTCAGCTTGGACAACTGACGGGTCCCCAGACCACATCTGAATGAAACGGGCCTGTGGCATGCCTCGCTGGTGGCTCTTTTTACCCGTCTCACGCTGTCAGCCGCCCCCATGAGACCCCGTGGTTCCAAGTAGAGCTGCAACCACCCCTGGGAGTGGGCAGCTGATCCCAGAGGCAGATCTGAACAGGACAGCTCCACAGTCAACAACTTAGTCCCTGCTGACCCTGAGACTCCCAGGGAAGAGGGGACTAGAGGCTGGTATACAGCTCGGAATCCAGGCCGTGTGCACCCTGCCTACCACAGGGCCTGGCAGTGGGGTAGTGAGCAGGCCAGGGCTGGGGAACATGGCTCAGGAAATCTGCTGTTCCCTTTGCTAGGGTCGGCTGCACACAAGTCCAAAACAGCAAGTATCTGTGAAGAGGGGTGTGAGTGGCGGCTGGCGCTGGCCCTGTGTCCTGCCAGGGTCCCAGGGCTCCATGCTGGAAGAAAGCTCCCCCAAAGGTGGCCTGGACAGATTCCAGAGGCCATTTGGTCCTCCCCCCCACCCCCATCACTCCCACCTTACGTCACAGAGGCCGGCATCGTCTAGGTCTGAGAGAACTTGCTTTCCCAGGAAACCTGGTGGGGGGGGGGATTCTGGTGAGAGTTGGAGGCAAGTTTCTTCACTTTACTTAAACATTGTTTGGAAAGTGACCCAGAAAGAGGATAGCAAACACGTTTTCGTTACTCACATAGGGCTCCTTAGATGTCAGAAAACTGCCCCCTGCATAAGCCTCCACTAAATGGAGGTTGGTGGAAGGAAGGGGTTTATTCTGTCTCCTCCACCCAAGTCAGTACAATTGAATTTTGTTCTTGAAAAGAAAACAGTGCTGGAAACTTTTCCCAGTCAGACCCACCTAAGTTTCATCAAGGTTTCTTGTCAGCCACTCTAACCCACCCCCATCTCCTTTTCCTTTCTTGTTTGTGGCTGAAAGTTGCATTTGAGGAGGGTTTATACAGTGTTGTTCATGTCAGCAAGCCTCCCCTTCCTCTCCTCTCTCACCCATCCCCCTGGATGGAATCGAAGCTGGAAACCACACACAGAAAAGATTCTCTCTAAAAATTTCTGCTATTCTTCCTGACTAGAGGGGTTGACAAGACGTAGACACATTAAGTTGCAGAAAATACAGTGGACTGATCAGCCAGAATGCATCTCATTTGCACTTGTATGTAGCCAGGGGTAGGGGCCAGAGTCACTCACTGCCTCCAGCCCTCTCGCCATGCTGGGCTGACTGGCTGGAATTTCCGAGCAGGCCCCACTGCAGGGGCCGTTCGTGGGGTCGCAGCCCCAGCCCAGCCTAGGCCAGCGGGAGGAGGTGAGGGTGGTTTGAGGCATCTGGAGGCCTAGCCTGAGGGCTGCAGCCAACTTTGGCAGATCCTCTGCTCTGGGCAGCTTGGGGGCTGGGAGACCTGGAAAGGTAGGTGCTGGCCACTGGGTGTTCAGGTCAGCAACCATTCCCAGTAAAGAGATAGCCACTGGCCACATATCCACATAGTACATCCCCTCCCACCTCTCTCCCAAGGTTCTGCCTTCATCACCCACTTTGTGCTCATCCACCCACGGGTGGAGGGACAGCTCTGCCTATGCTGGGTTCTTCCACCTGCTTCTGTGTCCTGAACTGGGACTCTGAGCTTTTTGCTCTCTTCCTGCCTGTCTCATTCTCAGCCCACGCGCCGAGTTCCCAGGGAAGCCAGTGGGGACAGTTAGGGTGAAGTCACAGAACTTTGAGGTATCCCCACTCCCCAGCCAGCAACCCACCCACTTTCCAGTGCTGCCTCGAACTGTTCCAGACCCCGGGGCTAGGGCACAACGTTGGCAACCCATGTGTTCTGCCACCCCCCCACCCCCAGCAGCCGGAGGCCTAGGCTGCGCTGGGGTGCAGGGTCACTACCAGGGCTCCACACGGCCAGGCTCAGGCCTCAGGAAAGGCAAGCTGCCCCAAGAGCGTGTCCTGGAGGCGTCCTTTCCACAGTGTCCCGCTGGCTTCCCTTGCAAGGCCCTGGTGACTCAACCCCCAGAGCTCCCTGCTGTAGTGCTCCGTCTGGCCAGGCAGGGAGGCATGCCAGGCCTTGCCACCTGGCATCCAGGCACCCTTGGGCCCCACCACAGCCCATCGCCTTCCCAGACAACCAGGTGCTTGCTCAACAAGACCAGCGCTAGCTCGCCTGCCCGGGGACCAGCCCGCGGCGGCCTGCAGGAGCACGGGGTCCGAGGTGGAGAATCCGTGCAGCGGGCCCCGCGCCATGTACAGCGCTGGCACATCCACAGAGCCTCAGGGACCATCAAGGGACTCCCCTCTCAGGAGCTGGGGACACGCCTGTAAGGTGTGCAGTCCTTTGGAGATCCCTGGTGCTACTTTGGCACGAATCCTTTGTTACAGCTTTGGGAGCCTGCTTGCCTGCCAGCGGCCCCCGCTCCTGGGCCTGCCACCTCCACCAGCCCCCGCTCCCTCCTGCAGAGAGGGCCGGGTGCAGGGGAGCTGCGCGGGTCAGCTGTCCTGCTCCACATCCCCCTCCGGCCAAGTGCTTGTCCCTCGGTTACATCTCCCCTTGGTGCTTGGGGCAGATGAGCACGTTTTGCACCACCTTCGCCTTTGGGGCGAGGTTCTCCCAGAAAAACAGGCTTTCTGAATGTGACCTCGGGCGGCAGCAGGCAACTTCCCGCTGCTGGTGAAAGAGCTGCTCTCCTGCCCCAGGCCAAGGTGACCGGGTGCACGCAGCAGGGCCATGAGCAGGTGGTAACCTGCTCTCCCACAGTCAGGATTTGAGGATTCTGACCAAAAGGGCGGGGTAAGGATAACGTGGCTGGGACCTAACTTGGTTCCTAAGGGCTCCAGGACCACCAGGGCCTGGTGTTCCTAGGTAGGACGGTTCTCCTCCAGCCCCCAGAATATGCACAAGCTCTCTTTAGCCTGAATACAGCTGGGGCAGTGTGTTTAAAGGATGCTCCAGCACCGCCGCAGGGGAGGTGCAAGCTATGACTGTTCCTGTGCACATGGGCTTGCACGCATCGTCGTACGTGGCCACACTCCCATCTCTCAGAGTTTTTCCATTTAATCTGTCTAAATTCCTTTTTTCTGGGCCTTTTTGCCTACACATAGTCACCTGGGTGAGGGCCTATCCCCACAGAAAGTTCTGTGCGTTATGTAACACACGCACACAGGGATCCCTTTGGTTACCAATTTGCTCCAATCAGCCAGCAATTGGTTTTCTGGCTGGGATGGGGGTGATGCGAATAGAGGTGGAGGCTTCGTTCCCTGGGGGGCTTCCCCTGCCTCCTTGAAGCCCCAGTTCAGGCCCAGAAACAAAAGAGTAGGTAACTGATCTATCTTTGGTCTCTCTCTTCACGTCCACCCGCCTCGCCTACAGACCAGCAGGCCTTCCTTTTTGATAAACAGAGGACAGCCTATGAATTCAGGTACACAGGTAGGGAGTGCTGAGCTGTGAGGCACTCCCCACCAATGGAAATCAAAACTCCCATTTTAGGTGTGGGCTGCAGGCTTGAGCCTTGAGTCTCCACCACCTCCTCTCCCCTCCCTGGACCTAAGGCTATTTGCTTAGCCTCCCTCTCTTGTTAAAATAGTTCCTGGAAGAGCTAAAGATGTCAGGTTCGAAGCATTTTAAAGCCCTGTTGGGAAAAAATCTTGTAGGGGTATAAAACACAATCAGTAGGATAGCCTAAGCAAGTTTGAAAGATTTCTTTCCCCAAATGTTAATGAAAAATTGTTTCTAGGTGTTGTTTTGTTCTCGGATTGTTGTAACCTATACAGTCTCAAGCCCAAGCTAGTAAGATGTTTTCATATTGCTAGTTTCTGGGTGATACTGTACTTTCTAACTAGACCTAATTTATTCTTCATTTTAAACTCTGCCGGAGACTGTTCAACCTTGGAAACATGAATGAAGAATAGACTCTCTCCCTCTGAGATTGTCACAGGGGCAGAGTGGAAGGACCCCTTCACACCTCCAGGTTGCCCTGCTTGAACCCGAGTGGACTGAGGGTGGCAGGTTTGCGCACCTTATATTTCAGTGCTGGCACAAGGGAAGCTCTCTGAAACGAGTATCTCTTCTATTTCAGTGTGCAGTGTTCCAGTCAACTAAATGGACTTGCCTTCAGCCAGGAGGAAGCGAGTTCTGCAGGACAGAACTAATATTGGGTCTCCCAGGAAGCTCTTCATCAAAACAGCCCTTGTCTTTTTTTTTTTGTTTCTGAATTAAAAAGATGCGTTTGCCTTCCTCTCCATATTCACCCCCTTATTTTGTAGCCACAATGAAATTAGTTCCATTCTTTATATCCTCTGTTAATGTCTTATTTTGGGGGCCTCAGGAAGCTCCAAACCTGCCTTGGTGTGTCCTGTGCTTCTGATGTTTACTCACTACTCCCTGGGTCACCCAGAGACTCATACTCTGTTCTTTCTCCCCTTGGGTATCACTTCTCTCCTAAAGGATGCTCCTCTCCCAATTCGCTGGGGAAGGAGCTCTCTTAGAGAAAGCATCCCCAGTTAATGAAGACCAGGGATAAGAAAACAGAACCAGTACCAGCCCCAGGTATGACTCTGGTCAGGAAGGGTCGAGGGCAGCAGGCACATTGCCACAGACATTTCTAAAATTCTGGCAACTAAGTGAAGTTTACAGTCAGATTTTGCTCAAGTTATTTAAAGTTTAGTTTTGTTCACAAGCACACACGTGCACACACACCCCAACTAGGGTTAAGTTACCAGTGCAGTTTCACTGGACAACTCTGGTGACAGCAACCACTGCCAACAAACTTAATTTTCTGAAGAGTAAAAAAACACATACACACAAAGGCCTCTCCATGTCTTTTAAATGATATTTTATACTATTTAACATCTCCACAGACAGGAATTGGCCCAGACACTATTGCTTCTTTTCCTAGGAACAGGTAAACTAACCATTCTTCCTCCCCTCCCCCAGACCCAGATATTTTTAAAAGCTAAAATTTCTCTTTCCAAAGGCAGGGGAAGGAACAAATTCCATTAATGAATTACGTACAAGGAATGTGGCTTGTCGAGGGCAATTATATTTGTAAATAAATGGCTTCCTGTTTATTATGTGCGTTTTCCTGAGGACTCTGATGCCTCTGGGCACTTAATATAGCAAATATTCAACTTTTGGTTTAATTTCCACTTTTTAAAAAATATTCATTAGAAAGAAATCGGGTTAAATTGAGGCAGCTGTGATCCTGCAGGGTCCAGGCTGGCCAAGGAAAAGTGATCTCTCAGTTCTCACTTTCGCTAAAGTGCGATGGGGAGGGGGATAGCTCCCTGGGAATGCTGCTGGAATTAATAAGGCGAGTTTCACTTTTGCCCACCCCGCTCCCCGGCCGCCCCCCATCTTTTTAGAGCCGACCACTGCCTCCTGCGGCAGCTTCAGAGGCGAAGGCGGCGCGATTCTCCTGGCTGGCGGTCTGGACACCCATCGGCCGCCCAGCATCCCCTGCTTCCCGGCACTGTGCTCGCCCACCGCCCGTTCTGGGTCACCGCGCTGGCCCGGGACCCTCCGCCTCTGGAGGGGACCGCGACGCGACTGACCCCAGCCTTCGTGGAGCGCCCGCCTTCTCCAATCCCGGCCAGGCCTGGCGGCCCAAACTCTACCAAGCGCCGGCCTCCAGACGAGCATCCTGCGCCCCGGGACCGCTCCGCTGACCTCTGCTCTCCCTCCTTCCTCGGACTGTAGCCCGGGGCTGGACCCTGTACATCCCCTCCTTCGAGACACCTTTCGGGAAGGGACACGCCGTGCCTACGATGGAAACCCCAGGTCCTGATCTCTGGCGCAGGCCCAGTCCTTAGAGACCCAGGGTCCAGCTGCGTCTTTACTTTTCCTCCAGGCCCTTGGGCGCGGGGACTGAAGAGGTCGGTCAGCAGGCCCTGCGCTCAGCCCTCTCAGCTCCACCGTCACCGAATTCTGGGCAGAAGAGGCCGGGCCCAGAAGGCGCGAACTTGTAGGGCAGGGATTCAGACCGTCCTTTCCATCCTGTGCTTTCCCAGACGTGGTGTCCAGGCCCCCGGAGCCTGAGCCACCTTGAGCTCAGAAGCCCCCCACCAGCCCTCCCAGGAAACTTCCAAAAGTTCATATTTCTCTTGGTCCTCAAGTTCTCAGGTTTTCTCCAGCTACTGGTTTTGTCGATTGCTCGGCCAACTGTCCTTCGTCTCAAGGGCTCCCGAGGCCCGAGTGGGTCCAGAATTATGATATTAATTGTTATTATCTGGCTGGGGACGGAGCGCAGCATCAGAGGATGGGGCTAGGGAGAGAGCAGAAATGTTGATGAAGTGGGATATTTCGACCTGTTTCCAAAAGTTTCAGATGACAATGATCAGTAACTCCGACAGACAACTCCATTAAAAAAAAAAAAAAAAAAGAATTTACTACTGCTCTTGAAAAGCCGTTATTTTTTTACATCGCTTTTAGGAAGATAGATGAACAAAACATCGCGTTTCAAGCCATTTTGATCTGTAATTAAATGGCAGGATCGGTTTGTATTCTCCTACGGCTTTTACAGAAGTTGCAGTGATCCAAAGTCGGGCTGCTGTGTCAGAGTGGCATTTTTATTAATGAGAATACAAAAAGCTTGCATATTCTTAGCCCTGCTTGAATTTAGTTGCTAAGCAACCGGTGTATGGTAATTCATCCGCGAAATTTAAATCTTTGAGAAAGGATCGTGCGTTTTGCTGAATGGTCGCCACGAGGAAAACAGCTTGTGGGACTGTCCGCAGCTGTTACGGCCGGACCGCCGGGCAGAGCCGGGCCGGGCAGGGTCGGGCCACCCCCCGCCCCACGAGCGCCCCCGCCCCACCCGGGCGCCGGGCCCCCGCTCTGCGTTCCCAGGGGACGCTGGGCGTCTGAAGCCCGCGGCCTTGTGCCGGGCATCACCCTCCTGTGCTCCTCGGAGCCCCACCTCCACCTGAGGCCGGTCCTAGATCCCAGGGTGGAGAGGCCGGGTCGCCGCCGCGCAGCCCCTTCCCCGCGTCCCCACCCCAAGGCCGACGGCCTGCGCACACCCAGCCGCCGCGAGGCTGCCAGTTGCCCTCTTCCCAGACCCCTCTGAGGTCACTTCCAGAAGGACTCTTCCTCGAGGAAGCCCCAACTCAGAAAGAACGCGGCCCTCCAGAAGGCCAGGCGGCCGCCGCCGGCCGGCAGTGACATCACTGGTTCCTGCTAGCCACGCTCGCGCCCACATTTTAGGAGACAGGAACAAACACGGATGTGAAATCAAGAATGAAAGAGAGAGTAATCTAATTAATAGGCCATGAGCCAGGCTAACAAAATCAAAGAATCTTATTACACAAGTAGCCCTCTCGCTATCTCCGCCGCCCCCGCCCCCACCGGCCCTTCCAGCCTCCGCACTGCTTCCTCTCCTAGTTTGGAAGTTCTGGAGGCAAACCCAGAGCCCCCCGATTTCCTTGGAACAGCTGCTCTGAGCAACTGAGATGACCAAGCCACCGAGAGGACTTGGACACCTGGAGGGATACCCCCACACTTCCTACAAGTATCACTCTCACAACAGCAACAACGACGACTACCACCACCACCATCACACCTGTACTGAGACCTCTGCTGTCAATAACAGGACTAGGAGAGAGAGTCTGCACTCAAAAACACTTTAAGAGGATCTATCTACAAAACAAAACACATAACAAAATTACTTTTTCTCTATCACCTTGCTTCTGATCACAGAGAACTTCAAACTTTTAACTTTCAATGTCCTTGGCCACCACAGGCGTCTGAGCACAGCCAGGTACTAGGTTTTATCACTGATACATAGCATCTGTTCTAATAGGTCCAGTCAGCCACGTGCAATTCATGAAAGAACTGGATTCTCTCATTTCTATCCTTCTGCTTTGAAAAAAGCCAGGTCCACCTCCTAAATAATTAATTTCAAGTCTGCATCCAGTGCCAATACTTGTTGCATGCATTTTAGAGTTTGATTAATTACCCTGGAACTTGGGCAAACTAAACTCCATGTGGAGAGAATGTTTCTTCCTTCAATTTAGTTCTGAAAGCTACAAGTTATTGATGGATCTCACTCTATTTACATACAAATTGGTGCAAATATGCCCATCTCTTAAAATGCATTTTGTATAAATATATAAAAGTGTCATTTTTGATTTAGCTTGAAGAGGTTGATCATTTATTATAAAAATAAACGAATAAATACAACAATATATTGTTGCTTCCAACAGGATAAATACTTTACAAATATATAATTTAAAAAACAAATTTAATTGTTAAAATTATTTAAAATATTACACTTATCGATAAAACTATCAATAGCATATACTGCATTTAATATTAGAACCGATTATTCTCTGAATGTTGAAAACCATTCATACAAAACAGATTATGAGCATGGTGATGAGCAAACACTGTGAGCTACAGGAAAGCAGAGGGAATCTCTAAGATCAATAATGAATAGTTCTGTTTTGGAACAAAGAAGTAGTCCTTGGGTAAGTACTTAAAGCAAAAAAAAAAAAAAAAAAAGGCAGAGCAACAACAGCAAAGTGACTATTTTAAATACACCTTGAATGATTTATCGCCCATACTTGCAGGGGAAGATGGCTGGGTGAATGAGATGGCTGTGGCTTGGACAACTGATCAGAAACCACAGGAGACTGCAAACTATAAATGGGCCTAGCTCAGGATTAGCCAGATTGATGGAACAGAACTTTGTCACTCCTCTGGGTTGGAAGGGGAGGTGGGGGTGGGTTGAAATGGAGGAAACAAATGGACACTTGACGAAGCACAAGACACTTGCGCTACAAAGGAACACAATGACCAAATTCATTAAAAAGATCTGGTGATATATAACAATGTTTTCATTATTTACATGTGTAACAATATAAGCCTTAGCACAAAACTGATCAGTTGTATCTGCCCTCTTTTGTTTTCCAACCATGAATTTCATTTTGTAAATACATTCAAAAGGTTGATTTTTTAAAAAAATATGGAGTGCAAGCATGAGCTCACTTTAAAAAATACAAAATAATGAAATAAAATGGACTATCATTCCCAGCTTCTCTGAATTCTACCTCTAGAAGAGCTTCTTCCAAAGTAAACAGCAATGGTTACTTTTTAATAGAAAACAGTGTGAAATCCAATGTTAGTTCTTTTGTTGTCAGCCAAATCAAGTAAGCAAATGCCTCCTAACCTTTGAAATAGACCCATTCTCTGTCTGATCAACCACTACCAGTCCTGGAGGGAAAAGGATTTCACCTCGTGGGCCAGCAGCCTCCACCCAATATAAACAACCACACCCAATCCTCAGCTTTCCAATAAGGCCTTCTGTGCTTGCCCCTGCACACAGACCCTCAAAAATTGATGAAGTTTGTGTCCCTCCCGCCACGTCTCCCCCAGGTTGTAAATCTGGGCACAGAGATTACAATAGCAAGAGAAATAGGAACCGAGAAGGCAAAGGAAAGTAAATTGTGGTTTCTTGTTTTCATTTTTCCCCTGCCCTCTGTTTAATAAATATGGCCTTTTTCAGATTTCACAAATCAAAATGATTGTGATTTTTAGTACGATTTGGTGTTTAAAATAATGCAACCCAATACACGGCCATCTGGCTGGGCTTGATTTATGAAAGTGACACAGGGTCTGTCTGGAAGAAATAACTATTCCTTGTTGCTCACACAGTTTTCTTTCTTTCTTTTTTTTAAACTCCTGCATCGATGTTACAGGGAGACGGAGTAGATGAGAGAAGAGGAAAAAAGTGAGTGACAGCTCAATGAGATTAGGGGGAAATTAATCTATAAAAAATCATTGCTTTATCACCCCTAAATACTTGTTTTTAAAAGTACGATACAAAAGGACTCAACAGAGACTTCTTCGTCTTGTTACTTACAACCTGAGGCATTACACTTTCATTTTCCCATGTTGTAAATATTGATATGTTAACATGATAAATGTGACCGCTCAGCAGGATGTATCTAGAGAATGATCAGGAAGTGAAAACCCCCAGCACCAGTAAAGAAAATATAGAATCATACTGGGGAAAGGCCAAAACACAGAAATCTAGACTGAAGTCTAAGCTGGTACTCACACTGAGGGTAATGCAGTGTGGACCATAATCATGATGTTAGAACAATATTCTTCCATTATAAGAAAAACAAAACAAAACCCTCCCAAAACGGCTTAATAACTTAAAATTAATTACATATAGTTATTCACGGGAAGTAAGTGATACAAAAATATTTCATCGACTTGTAAGCTATTCTTCACAACTGTCAGTCTTCAGGAAAAAGAGGAAAGAGATATAGTAATATGGTGGGGGGAGGGGGAGGAAATGAGTAGAAAAAGAGAGGCTAAACTTTGGTGGTATGGGGCAGACACTGTATTAACCATTAATAACCAATTGGCACATTTTTTACTGGGGATGTAGTCCAACATTCTGCTAAAGATGATAAAGGACACAGGTTATCTCTGGGCAAAGGACTAGCATTTAGACAATTTCACCTAAAAAAAAAAACACTAAAATTACGTGTGTGGGGGGGAATATTGTGAAATTAACAGGCTAACAAGGAGGGACTACTATGTCAATGACTCTCTGTTTCTGTCATCGTCTTTTATTCTAGATTTGCAAATATGCCTTAGGTGGAACAGACTCTGCTCCCTCAGTGCTATCCCTTAAGGAGTTACATTAGTAAAAAAATATTTTCTAAAGGACTTTTTCTTTCCCACACAGTGTTTATGCATCAGACACAGACTATTTCATTCTAACAAATTTATTTTCTCGATCAGCTCTTACGGAATCACTACTCAAATTAAATTACAATCAAATAATCACATCAAAAGATACCCTTATTACCTAGCAACTGTCCATATTTTCATTTCATTTTGATTTGTGCTCGTCTGAAAAAAACACGTAATACAAGATCTGGGGAAAAATAAATTACCGTTTTGCAGCAGTTCATAAGTATTCTGAATAAAATATTAAAAGAAGTCATTTAATGAAAATATAAAGCAAATATTTTTAGATCAACAACGGATCTAACAATTCTATATTGCCGTCTTTTGAAAAGTCTGTTTATTAAAACCTACCAAAAACACTGCATGGAAAGGGCAGTATTATATAAGCACATCCACAGCACCCATTCAATCAAAGTTGGCAACGGAATGAAGGCAGGAGTCCGGAGAAGTGCTGTCTTCCTAAATCCCTTGATCTGAGTCAGTCCAGAAATAAAAAATAAAAAATATTAATAAAAAAAATATTAGCGGTGGCATCTTTAGGCGTCGTCCACCGGAGCGGCAGCAGATAAGGCCGGAGTTGGTGGCCAGGCCTCTCTTGGCGCCCAGTCCGCCCGGCCGGGCCGGGATGCGCCTGGGCCTCTCTCACTGGCCGGTGGACATCTCCTGCTCCCTCGCCCGTCCCTGTCCCTCTGCTCTCTCTTGATAGTTTTATTTCCAAGGTTACTTTGACGATAGGTATTGTTTTTCTTTTGGCTTTACTATCAGTTTGTTAATTTCAGAAGCTGTGAATACATGTGTGTGTGTATATATATATATATATATATATATATTTCTTGTTTTCTGGAGAGTGTTCTGTTTTTTTCGCCTTCCCATTTCACAGTCAATTTGTTTGTCCCCAAATGACTTTAATATGGACAAGAATCACGGGGTCGGGAGCACAGAGTCACCCCTGATTAAACGCGGTGCCCCAGCAGGCCTTCAGGTCGCTCTCAGGAAACAAAGTTACGGTGGATCTCTCCAGGCTGGAGGGGGCCCTTTGGAGAGAGGGGGTGGAAGGGAAGGGGATGCTTTAAAAAAAAATTTTTTTTTTTTTTTTTTTTTTAAAGAGGAGAGGACGAAGCAGGTGCTAAGTGCTATCCACCGTCGCCGTGTAGAACTTCTCAGGGTGGGAAAAACCTCTCGAGTGCAGTTTTGGTGCGCTTGGCATCTCCACCCTTCTTTAAAAAGAAAACCAAGAAAATGAAACACCACCACAGTAGAAAGAGACCTCAGGATCGCCCCTTTTTCTCTCGGTTTTGTCATCTACGTGTATGTAAAACTGTCAGGGCATTTGTAGGCTTTGTTTGCTTGCTTCGCCCCTCCTTCCTTGGACTTCAAACAGCGTCTCCTCGGTGCGCCCCTCTCCGTTTCCCCGAGGGCGGGCAGGCCTGTCTTTGGGCGGAGGGGAGGGCGGCCCGGCCCGGCCCGGCCCGGCGCAGCGGGGGCGGCGGGGTGACAGCGGCGGCGCCCGGGCCTTCACTGCACGCTTGTCTGCAGCCCGTGGTGCGGCGGCGGCGTGTCGGCACTCACCGGGCCCACCTGCGAGTACACGTCGTCGGGCGTCTGCTGCTGGATCCCGGGCGGCGTCATGCGCTTCTCCTTCTGCCTCCGGTTGCAGAACCACACCCGCACCACCTCCTTCTCGAGCTGCAGGCTGTCGGCCAGGTTTGTGATCTCCTGCGCAGAGGGCTTCGGGCACTTGAGGAAGTGACTCTCCAGCGCGCCCTTGACGCTCACCTCGATGGAGGTCCGCTTCTTGCGCTTGCGGCCCTGCGCCGCGATCTTGTCGATGCTCGTGGGGCTGCCGGTGCTCGAGTCCGCCTCCTCCAGCCACTTGTTGAGCAACGGTTTGAGCTTGCACATGTTCTTGAAGCTCAGCTGCAGGGCCTCGAAGCGGCAGATGGTAGTCTGCGAGAACACGTTGCCGTACAGGGTGCCCAGTGCCAGCCCCACGTCGGCCTGCGTGAAGCCCAGCTTGATGCGCCGCTGCTTGAACTGCTTGGCGAACTGCTCCAGATCGTCGGACGTCGGCGTGTCCTCGTCCGAGTGCGGGTCGTGGCTGTTGAGTCCGGGCCCCGCGCCGCCGCCGCCGCCGTGGTGGGGGGGCCCCTGCGCGTGGTGCGGGTGCGGCGGGTGTGGGTGCGCGTGGTGGTGGTGGTGGTGATGGTGCTCGGCCAGCTCGGGCGTGTCCCCGCGCACCAGCCCCGGGTGCACCAGGCTCTGCGCGCCGCCGCCCCCCGCGCCGCCCGCGCCGCCGCCGCCCCCCGGGCCCGGGGGCGCGCTCAGCATGCCGTTCACCGTGAAGCCCCCGGGCTGCGAGTAGAGCAGACTCTGCGGCGGCGGCTGCTGGCCGCCGGCCATGGACGGGAGATGCGCGGCGGCGGCGGCGGCGGCGGCAGCGGCGGCGGCGGCGGCGGCGGCCCCCC
>NW_024070209.1:8933183-8962977 GCF_014754425.2 Oryx dammah | reverse complement strand
CCCCCCGCTCCGCCCCCGCCCCCGCCCCGGGCCCCCGCCGGCCCCGCCGCCGCCTCCGCCGCCGCCGCCGCGGCCGCCGGGTGCAGCTGCAAGGCCGCTGGGCAGGGCGCGGGGGTCGTTGGCCGGCCTTGGTCAGCAGTCGCCGCCGCAGGAGCCGCGCTCCGGGGAGGGGGGCTCGCTTCTCGGCGGGGCGCGCTCCGTGGTCGCCCCCCTCAGGGGGGGTCGTAGCCGCCCCCCAGCCCCGGCGCGAGCGGCTCGCTCCAGCGGGGCTCTCCGGGAGGGGCGCGGGCCTGCGCCGGGGCTCTTCGGGCCGGGCGCACCGACCGGCGCTCCTCCTCCTCCGGGTCCTCGGGCGAGCGCGGACTCTGCCCGGGGCGCAGGGCCCGGTCCACCTGCTAAGTGGCGACTTCACGGGAGGCAACAAAGAAAAGAAGCCGCTCCTTTCTGCTGGACCACAGCGCGGACGACCGGCCGCTCCTCACCAGCTCTTCGGGAACGCCCTTCGCTCGTCTCCCCTTGGAGGAGGAAAACTTTTTTTGTCCTTGAAGGCGTGGTGGTGCTGGCCGCTCGCGTGCCGAGCGGAGACGCGGGCTCCCGCTCTCCCCCTCCGGTCCTCTCGGCTCGACTTTGCTCTGTCCTAGGAAAACTTCTCTCGCTGGTGCATTGCTCTGAAGTTGCTATTGCCGGAGCTCTCGGTTGCCTCTGAAACAAGAGTCCTCTTTCATTCTCCTCACGACAGTCACAGTCTGATGGGACATCTTTCCTTTTGGGCAGAGAGTAGAAGGCAAATATAACAAGGAAAAAGCTGCACAGGCGAAAACACGAGGTCGCGTTTCTCTGTTACCTTGCTGCTGACGGTTGGGGTTGGTGTTTTATTTTTTTCCCAGCAGAGGTCTGGAGGAGGATGAGGAGGAAGAAGAAGAAGAGTGCATTGGTGGAGGTGGAGGTGTGTGTGTGCATATAGGGGATCCTTGATACACAACCAACTCCAGTGGGCACGACGCACGGCGCGGAGGCTGCACCGACGGCGCGCGCGCTGGCCGTGCCGGAGCGGAGTTGCCGGGGGAGCTCGCCGTGCGCCCCGGTTCGCGCGCTCTCCCTGGCTTCTTCCCTCTCCCTCCCTCCCTCTCTCTCTCTCTCTCTCTCTCGCTCCCTCGCCCGCCGGTTCGGCTCCGATCTGACAGTCCTCTCTCTGTCCCTCCCTCTCCGAGCAGGGACTGTCGAATGTTTACCCTCCGCCGCGAGCGCGCACCCACCACCACACTTTCCCAAACACAAGGAAGTCGAGCACCGGGGCCCCCGCTGATTGGCTACCCGCTGGGTGACTGGCAGCCCCGGAATGACTGGCTCAGGACGCGCGGCCCCCCTTCCGGCGGTTCCGATTGGTTGCTTTTTAATTTAGGCAGAGCGTCGTAGAAGCTGGAAATCTGTCGTTCCCCCTCCCTTACCCTCCCCGAGCCGCCTCCCTCCCGCTCGCCACTTTCTCCTCCCCGCCCCTCCCCCGCCGCCCCCTCCGCCGCATCTTAACTCTTAGTGTCCGGCCGAGACATTGGCCATCCCTCCCGGGCTCTGGGGAGCGCAATAGGTCTGGGAAGGCGGAGGGGGGGGGGGGAGAAAGGGGAGAGACGGCGGGGGTGGGGTGGGGGGGGCAAGCAGGGGAGGGAGGGAGTCAGAAGGAGATCGTAGAGGGGAAAATCGCGGAAAATAGCCACCTCCACAGTCCACCTGGTCCTGCGTGATGCCGCCCTCCCCTTCCCCCACCGCATCCCGGAGACTCGTACCGCGCGCGGCAAGGACGCGCCATTCACGCTAATACCTATCGGCAGCCGTGTCCCCAGCGGTTTCAAAGTTTCCTTCTCCCTTCACTGGCCGTCCCCGTCCCTACCGAGGCGGGGGTGGGAAGAGGGAGCTCGCGGCGCCGAAAGGCCGGGTAGCAGCCACGCTCCTTGGAAATCAGCCACCGCGACTTTCCTCAGCCGCTTCGCGCCGGCGGCGGCGGCGGCGGCCCCCTTTGTTTAAGGTCTCGGATGCCATCGCCTGGGAGACCGGCAGCCCGGGACCGGCGCGGGGCCCGCGCGTGCGAGACGGACCGCAGCCCGCCGCGCACTCCCCACCCCCGCCTCTCCTCCCCCGCCCCTCCGCCGGGATTCCTGCGAGGAGCGCGCGTGCCCTTGCGAGTCGGGGGTGCCCACGGGCGGCGGAGAGATCGGCCTACCTTCCCCCCTAGACACACCGTAAGTGTGTCCCCCCCACCCCCGCCCCGAGGCGTCGGGAAGCCTGCCGCAGCGGGAGCGGCCTAGGGGAGCCGGCCGCCAGCTGCGCCCTCCACCGCTCACATCGGGTGCGGGTGCGGGTGTGTGTTTCTTTATTTCGGTGCGGTGGCTGTTAGTGGTATTTCGCCTGGGCTCACTATTCTTAGGCACGGTGGGGGCTTTCTCTGTCCCTCCGGCCTCGGATGGTCTGCGGCGCGGCTGGGGCTGGCGGCGGGGAGCGCGATCGCAGTCTAGCCCGGCGGAAAGAGTTAAGGGGACCGGGAGGGGGGGAGCGCGCGGGGTGGGCGGGAGGAGCGGGGGTGGGGGACGCGGCCGAGCGGAAACGCTGCACAGAGGAGCCTCAGCGAACCAAGAAAAAAGAGAAAGTGGCAACGAAAACAAGGGCAAATTGAACCCTCCTCGGGGATTTCCAGTGAACTAACCCGACTCGGACATTCAATAAATACATCGTCCCTAATGAGGGTGCGTGCGCGTGCACCCCGCACCCGGCCGCCCTGGACGCAGACGCGTAACCGCCGGGGTGCGGGGGTCTGCCCTTCTCAGGCGAATAATTCCTCTGCCGCAAGCAGTCAGTTTTGAGGGGGGGGGTGCTGCTTGGTTAGGTCCGGAGCTCCCCAGCTTAGCCGCAGCCTTGAAGCCCTTGCGAGGTCTCGTGATGAATGGTGGGCGCGGAGCACTTGTGTGTGATGTGGTCCCTCTCCTGTGTGCAGGGGGAGAGATGCCCTCCTAGGTGGGTTTTAGTGGCTCCATTATTGCGAAGGTACAGACCTGAAGGGCAGCGGTAGCCAAACCTCAGACAGAACGGATTTTTACCTCCGCGTCCTCTTAAGGTTCCCTTTCCTATGTATGTATGCGTGTATGTATATATGGAAGATGGAACACAGATTTCATTCAATAAATCTGAGATCTCCAGGTGCAGGCGTTTGAATAGTCGGTGCCAGCTCCCCGTGTTTTCCTTTCCTGCCGATTTTGCTTGGATCCGACTCAAAAACCGAGAGAGTCTCGTGGTTTTGTTTACACTGAATGGGGAGGGTAGGAACAGAGCCATGGGGCCCCTTTCATTAATATACAGTGAGGATTTTGTCTAAATTACCGCTATGAATTTCACAGTACACGCTTTCAAAAGCAGTCTCAGGTGGCCTGATGAAACGGGAGAGCGCCTCCGCAAACACATCCACTTTCTTTCTTTTCAAGGAGGGTGTGTGCGCGTACGGGAAGCCCCCCAAAACGTCGTGCTCCTCGAAATCAGAAATGCACTTCTGTTGCGAGCTGGGTCCCCTCGGTCCTCCGCCTCCGCGTACTTAGTTCTCCAGTCGCTCCCCAGCCCCACCCATCCGCCCCCTCCCTCTGCCGAGTGTGATTGTTTTGTCTGGAAAAAAAAAAAAATCCAAAGTATATAACAAGGGGAGAACAGTTACTGCTGACTTTCATTTGCATACATTTTCATATATTTTGGTGAAAATAATAGACGAGTGGAGAGCCGGGCTTAGAGGAGTCAGAGGAAAGAGAAGACTGAGGAGGTACCGCTTCTGGGGAGTTGAGAATATGTCTTTCCCCCCCACCAGTCACCTTATTTATTTTTTTTAAATAAAACTTCTTCCTTTATTTTAAAATCTAATCCTGGAAGTTTGCTCGGTAAGTGTTTTTCATTTTCTTTCCCTGCGTTCTCGTTTCTGCCCCTCCTTTCCGTTTTCGGTAGGCTCTCGTAGGCTTGGGGGCTTATTTTCAGGGCTTGGGACGAGAGAGAGCTCACGGGCAGCTGTTTTGAAGGAAGGAAGAGGAACAGTGTTGGGGGGAGAGTTAAAAAATCCAGCCCTCCGAAATATTACATAAAAGGTGGACTCCTTCCAGGGATCGAGACCGCAAGGCACTTTACCTTTTTTTTTTTTTTTTTCCTGGGGAGGAGGAGGAGAGTGCTATTAATTTTAATTGTTGATTATTAGGGAAATACGAAGGCCCCAGAAAAGAAGTGATGATGAAGCGCGCAGTAGTATACATATTTCTTGCTTTTGGATTTCCTACTCCCCGCCTCCCGGAGAATCTGGACTAGAGGGGAAGAAGCCCCTTTTCTGTAGCTAATGCTGATGTGTTGAACTACGTGTGCCTGCCTGAGATTGGGGTGGGGGATTCCTGCTGGGAGAAGAGGGGTGGAGTGGGGGGTGGGGAGGCTTGGCAAAGGGAGGGCAGAGAGATGGAGAAGAAGGAGCAGGGGAGGAAGAAGAGGCAGGAAGTCAGTGCCCCCCCCTGGTTATCGCCGCGTCTGGCGAGCAGGCGGCAAACTGCAGCCTTTCCACTTGGTAGTGAAAGTCCATCAGAAAGAGGGTGATCAATCAAAACTAACCAGGACACCCTACACTTTATTCCCAAAGGAGGCTAGAGCTATAGTGGTTTACTGTTTGCTATTCTTGACAGCTGCACCCCACCCCCTTGCCTCTGGTCCCTGGCTTTTAGTAAAAATGAAGGGTACAGTTACTTGCTAGTTGCAGATAATTAGAGAAAATTGGATGGTGGAATTAGCTAGGCCAAGTCCAAGCCCGTGTGAGCACCTTACTTTAGTGAAATGGGCTGGAGAGGATGCTAAAAGATTCTTGGTTTTGTTCTTTTTAGAGGAAGGCGAGCCTCTGGGGTGGCGGTGGTGGGGGGGTAGTAGCCTCAAATATCTGGAATATGATTGCACTTTTGTCTCCAGAACACCTTGCAATTGGAAATTTGTAATTTCTCTGGAAACAGTTGATGCCAAATCAATGAAATGGTTTGTCAGGAGGGAGGAAGAGGTTTCAGTTGGGGAGGGGTAAGGATCGCCAGTTTTCCACTCCCTGTTTGCGTGCTTGGCAGCGTCGCTTTTGACTGAGGTTAACTCTCTGTGCTCCATTGGACCAGATGCCATATAGAGCTGCTCCCTGAAGATCATTTGTTTCCTTGATGGGGAACATTTCTGAGCAGAGCATATTGGTTGCCATAGCGAGAGAAAGAAAAGGAAGAACACTGGCCACATTAAGCTATATGTTTGTGCACTGGGCTTTAGATAAAAGGACCGTGGCTCAGCCAAAGAGAAGAAGCCAAGCTAGAGATTTCTAGCGCCACCAAAACTAGCTTTATTTTGTTTTGGACTTTTACAGTTGAAACATATAAGCTAATTTTATTGGTTGTTGTTAATTTTATATGACACGGTTTACTGAACAAAATAAACTTTGGAAGTGCTCGGGAGTCGAAGTCTTGACTTGTCAGCAGGGGGCGCACTGACTCGTCTTAGCAAGTACGCTGTAAAATGTAGCTGTTTTCAAAAGCTGAACTTGCCAAATGCACAAATGGTCCCTACCTTTCTATGCATATTCACAACCCGGAGCGAATTCACGGCACAACACAGGGCCTTAAAGTAGGGGGACAATGACCTCCCCATCTCCCAGTCAGCCCCATCTGTGAAATGGCCTGGGAAAGGAAAACCGGCTTAAAACAGTATTCCTCCATGTCTTTATATAAGTATGGAAAACAGAGTTGGTCAGTGAAAGCAGAAACGCTCTGCAAAATTCTTAGGGATATGCGATAACCTACTCCATAGGTTACCTTTCAGGTTGTATTTTTGGGGAAACAGTCACGAAGAGAAAGATGTATTCTAAAGGTATTATCTATTAAGTGGTGAACAGTCTTCAACTTGAGGCAGGCTTTGACTTCTAAATAAAACCCCAGCTCCTGGAGACTTAGTCCAGGCTTCCTGGATCTCTTTTACTCCATTCGATATATAAAGGCGACTTTAAATCTTGGCAACTCCTCTGATTGTGGCAAGATTCTGAATTTATCCTTGAAAGGGCTTGTTAGGGAAAAGGAAATACAAAATAGCCAGTGGTAAGAAAGGTCACTGTGAGCTTGAAACTTTTTTAGCACAATACGATTTAATGCAGTTGCAGAAAAGTTTTCACAGAGCTCAGGGTTTCCGCTTTAGAGATTTTTAGATACGGCCAAGGAAGACTGAACTTTATTGTGGTGAAGGATGAAAAGATTCGAGGAAAACTTCCTAAAATAGTGGAGGGCAAATGCTACCCGGTTCTGAGGAATTAGTGAGTTTGTCACTAACAGTTTCCCCAAGGAGATTTGGAAAGCTTGACTCAGAAAGGGGAGCTGTGAGTGAGTGACTGGAAGTGAGAAGCTGGTTTCCACGGTTCAGCAGCTCCCGGCACCTGTGTGTCACTGAGCCTGGAGGAAGGGCCCCGGGCTGGGGGCTCTGCAGGAGGGGGAAAGACACCTTATTCTTTCGAACTTGACTCGAAGCCAGCCAGGATCCAGCCAGAAGTTTTTCTTTGAAACTAACTTGTGAAAGTCAAGGTTTGGATGTAAGTGGTATTTCATCTAGGAGGGTTGGAAATTCTGTGAGTAACATATGCAAGGGAGCACTTTGAAAAAGATTTTAATTCCAGGATTTTCATCCGCCAGCTCTCACATTTAGAGTCAGGAAATGTACAGGCAGGTTTGTGCAAATAGCACAAAGCAGAAGATGGAAGAAACGTGTAATCTGAACCCAAACATTGCTTTTTCTTCAGCTCTCTGGACATTTCAGACAAAAGATTTCAAGGGGAGATCCAAAGGCACTAGACCAGTGCCTCAAAGCTCTAGGTTACTTTGCATGCCCTGAGCTGCTGAATGCGTTTTTTAAATTACTAAGGAAAAGGCAGGTTTTCTATTTAGCTGGGCATTTTGCAAAACAATGGTTAAGAATCTGTACATATTTGGAGCGTGATTTTCGGTATCACTTTTCATGAGATCTGGGATCATTCCTATCTTGGCTGCTGCGTACGTTCCTTTTTTGCAAAGTTACTTTTTAAAAAAGCCTGTAAGAAAAGAAAAGCTTGTTTCTCATGATATCTACATTCTTTGGTTATCTAAAGTAAAGGAAATAGAAAATAATAATTCTGGGTAAAGCAACAAGTTAATTCGAGAACTGGCATATTATAGAGACCGTGTTAACATTCCGTAATGATTTGGAGGTGAAAATAATCAAGCTGGATATGAATTAAGATCCAAAGAGCCGGGCCAAGCTATAGACTTTTAATTGTTGGGGATAGTGAAATTGCTTGTGCCAAATGAGAGAATGAAGAACACTACCTGGGTCAAGTGTACAAAATACAAAGTGGGTATTTACTCACTTGCTCCCATTTGAGAGCAATAAAGTGCTCCTTCGGATACCGTGGCAGTATAGAAGCACACTGCCATTAGCATTTACAAATTAAAATGTTCTACTAACTCTCTACCCACACTGTGTGCTGCATACAAAGGAAAGGGTTCTTCAACAGTAGCTTTTGGGTGGAGACGAGCATTTGTCGCCTGGCTTGGCGGTGGGTGAGTTATTTCTCCATCTTGCTAAGTTCTTGGAAGCGTCCCAGTGGCTCCCCCTCATTCTTCTTCGTATCACTTTGATAACTGACTGATCTGATCTATAGGAAAGGAGCAAGCACTTGGTTTTCTTAGACGGGCTGGAAGGAGCAGTGATCAAGTCAGACACTTGTGCTCTCTCACCCTAAAGCAAGCAGCTTTACTTCTCTGATGCCTATAGGAAAGCTTTAAACTACAGACTATCTCAGATTGTGGGACCTAAGTTAAGAAGGCATGATAAGTTGGCAATCGAGTATATGCTTTAAAAACAGCCCATTTCCCACAGTTTGCCCGTGGTAGCTGCCTTCACACACCTGACAAGTCTGGTAATGAAAGCTACCAATTGCTCGGGAAGCAGTGGCTGACACGACATGATGGACTATTCTGGCCTGTCCCTCTTCAACCCCCGCCCCCACAATGTTCTTCTTAGAATTTAAATTTGAAGGGCTAGGTAACTGAGAGCCCAGCTGATGGACTGGAGTGACGATGATGATTTATTAACAAAAACGTGGGTAGGTCTAGCTAGAAAAATATTCCAAGGTCAACTTGGTGTTTTTGTGTCTGTGTTTTGAAAAACAAAATATTAACTCAGCTTTGCCAGGGGGATGGTTGGATTCCAACCCCCCCCCCCCAGCTTGTGGCCTTAACAGAAATAATTCTCTTTCTTGAGGACACCCTTGGCCCAGAACCCCCCCAAATTCCCTATACAACTTCTCCTGAGTTGGAACTAGGTAGTCCCCTGATGGATGAGTCTTTGTGGCACACTAGGAAACAATTCTTGCACTTGGGTGCCTCTGGGTGGTTTCTTCTTTTTTTTTTTTTTATTCGATTTTTTTTGACACTTGAACTTAGCTATTGTCTGAGGAGCTGGGTGCAGATCACAGCTCATCAGGCTGGAGGCTGCTCTTTTGGGCATTTTCCCCAAATGCTGCTTCTGTAGCATGTCCTCTCCTGTGAATATGAAAACTCCCACTTCACTGCCCTGTTCCTCCCTATCCTGGACCACCAGCCTTAGGGGGTCTTCAAGAAAGGTCAGCTGTTTTACTTCAGATACTCCTTGGTTTGCAGCAATATCATTTCAGCACTGAAATATCTGGCAAAGAGTCTTTGGCTGTAGAACTTGCTCACCGCAGCTTCATGCAAACTGGGGCTGGTTAGTCCCCAGTTAAAAGTTTTGTGTCTGCTTACAGTTTTGAAGGCCCACCTCCTCCCCCCAGATTTCGAGGTAGGGAGCTTGGCTGCCCAGTAGAGCCTAAGGGGAGGATCCCAAGCTCACAGCGCTGCTGGACAGATGTCAGGTTTTAATTTAATATTATATCAGAGTGCAGAAAACCTCCGGAAGTCAAGACATGTATTGTCCAAATGGCTTAGACTGTGTTCCCTTTATTTGAAATTCACATCGCAGAAATGAAACAAGTAAAAATTCACTTGGAAAAACAGTGACTATTAAAGTCTCCTAAACCTGAAACACTCTAGGATGTCAGCGCTGGGATCTGGCAAGCGACTCCTTTGCAGGGTTAGGAAGCCAGACTGGGGCGTTCCCTAGGAAGGTTCGCCTTGGGGGCCTCTCTTCCCGGCGGCAGGATACGCCTGCCCGCGCCCTGCTGTGATGTGCGACCCTGCGAAGCTGCTTCTCTGGCAAGGGCAGCGGCTTGTGGGGGTCCCAAGGCCGAGCTCCGCTTCCTTAGTCTGCACGTTATTTTATTGAGAGCATCGTTTGCATAATAAAATGACGGGGACCCACTACTCCCCTTGTCTCCATAAACACTGTCCTCAAGGACTTTGAGACTGTTATCTGAACGCCCAGAGCGGCCTTCAGAAGTCGAATTAGCCTTGCTTTTCCAGGGAAAAAGAAAAATGGAAAGCGATTAAAAGCAAAAGGGCCGGGGAGAAAGAGTAGGGTAGAAGGAGTGGGGTGGGGGAGAAAGCGGGAGGATGGAGAAGAGCTGGTCCAGCCGCCCCGGGGGGAGGGAGACCAGAGCGGGTGCGGGATGGAGCGCAGGGAAACGCTGAGTCACCCTAACCGGTCACCGGGGACACCGCGGCGACCTGCCGCAGCCTGGGGAGGGATGGGCGTCTCCTTAGGGGCCTCCTTCCCGCCGCCGCCGCCGCCGGAGCCTGGCCGTGGAGCTCGGCGCCGCCCGCCCGCCTTTGTCACCGGCTCGGTGCGCGGCCGCGAGCTCCCGCGGTGGGCTTTGTTCTGGCGGAGCAGGTTAGGACCCCTCGCCCCGCCGCGTCCCCGCCCTCCGCGAGCTGGGGACGGTGGGGGTGGGGACCGGGCGCCTGGGGACGGGGACCCGAGGAGCGTCGGCGGGCGCCTCGGAGCCCGTGATTTCTTCCTGCGCTCCTTTCGTAATTGAGCTGTTCTCCTTCGGGGCGGGGGCCGGGCGGCACCGGAGGAAGGGGAGCGGGAAGGGGGCGCCCGCTCTCGGCCAGCCGCAGCGGCGAGCGCAGGTCCCCGCGCATTCGCATTGTGGGCGTGTGTGCACGGCCGGAGGGGTGCGGATGTCTAGAAAGGAGGGGAGCCGCTGAGGCTCGGCCCCGGGTTCCAGGTTTCTGGCAGCGGCGGGGCGCCTCGGGTCGGCGCCTGGTTCTCCCCTAAGATCTGCTCTCGAAGTGCTTGGGGGCCGCGCGTGGGCGCTGTGGACGCACCTTGGGTCCGGGGGCTGCCCACGCGGAGCGCGCAGATACCCCGGTCGCCGAGGCCTGTGGCTGGGGACAAAGAGGCAGACGGCCGGAGCGAGCGGAGGGCGGGCGCACACAGGATCTAGGCGCGCAGCCACCGAGGGTACCTCTCCAGGAGCCCCCGCGCCTCGGAGCCCTGGGGTTTTGCGTCTGGAAAGTTCGCCCCTCGCAGAGCCAGCTCCTTCCTCTCACCCTTGCATTTAGCAAACGGCGTGGGATCGCGTGTTACCTTCTTCCTAGCCGCCCCCAAAGGTGTGGGCCAGATTGCAAGAGTTGCTGCTCTGTTATTGTTTGTCAAACAGGCCCTTTCTCCTGGGAGAGGGGCGAGGGGCATGTGGCAGATCCTGGGCCAGGATTACATTAATCAAAGCATTATTTCCCCGGAGAAGCCCAGCACAAATGAGAGTAAATCCTAATAAAATTGGATCGCGGAGAAATGGTACGCTTTAAGTAATCTGGGCTGCCTGATAACAATCTCACATTTATAAGATGTGGGTGGGTCTTAAAAAAAATCTGCACACCTCTGGCCTTGGCTGCTGGGTCCAGATCGGGACGCGGGACAGTCCTCACCCCGAGCTCAGCCGAACGTCTGGAGTGAGAAAGGGACGTGGGCACCCCTGGAGTTCGAGGTTCCGCTCCGAAGGCACTCTCAGCCCGGGCGCCCCCCTGGAACATCTGCAGGGGCCCCGGAACTCACCCCCCCCACCACCACCCTGCCGGTGCCCTGCGAGGACGCGGCTCCGTTCCTCTGGGATCGTGACCCCGCCGTCCATCTCCAGCGACACCGCAGGGCGCGCGTTTCCCGCGGGTCGCGGCGCGGAGCCCACCAGGCGGTCGGCGGGACTGCCAGGTTTCTCCGGCTCCCGGTCCAGGGCCCGCCGGGCCAGGGAAGGGGGTGACTGCCGGGGACGCCGGGAGTGCTGCTGGCTGGCGACGCTTCTGGTGCTTTCGGGTTGTCCCAGCCTGAGCAGCAGGCTCGCGCTTCTTCAGCCTCCGTCCCGGGTGTGGTAGAAAACTTTCCGAAGCCCCCGAGCGGCCAAGCCGGAGAGACGAGCTCCCTTTCCCACCCCGAGCTCCGAGCAGGCAGGTGGAGCCCACCGGCCAGGAGGCGGGCTCTTGAGCAGCGCCCATGCCCTCTCCTGCTGCGGGACCCGAGAGCGAGCTAGGCGGTGACAAGTGTGAGAGCGCCGTCACCAGCCCGTGGGCGAGCATCAGCCTCCTGGCTCCGCGCGCCTTCCGGGGACGCGGGGCCGAGCCTGCTTCGGCGCCTGCCACCCGGCCCCTCCTCCGCGCCCGAGGCCAAGGCCCCGCGAGCGGCGCCCCCTGCAGGCCGGAGCCGGACGAGCCCGGGAGGCCCGGCCGCGTGGGTTTCACGCGCTGCCCACGGCCGCGCCGGGCCCGGCGGCGGCGGAGCGCGAGACGGCAGGAGGACGGCGAGGGGCGCGCCTGGTCACTCTTCCCTGGCCCTTCCGCCCGGCTCCCGGCCTCTCTACGGTCGGCGCCTGGCAACGCCCCCTGGAACCCGCGGCCCAGCGCCTTGTTCCCGGCCCGCTGGCTCCGGAGGCCGGAGAGCATCGCTGTACCCTCGCGCGGCAGTGCCCGACACCGGGGGCCCTGCTTACGGAGGAGAGCGGCTCGGAGTGGCGTGCGGGCGGGTGTGCGTGCGCGTGAGGGATCGGGGTGTGTGTGTGTGTGTGTGTGTGAGAGAGAGAGTGCGGTGTGTGTGTGAGTGCGGTGTGCGTGATCGGTATGTGTGTGCGCCCGTGTGTGCGCGTGCGGGGTGTGTGTCCGGGTATGTGTGTCAGGATCTGTATGTGTGGGTGCGGCGTGCGTGATCGGTGTGTGTGTCGGGGATGTGTGCAGTGTGTGTGTCTGTGTGTGCGCTCGTGCGGAGTGTATGTCCGGGTCAGTAGGTGTGCGTGCCGCATGCGTGATCGGTGTGTGTGTGTGTGTGTGTGTGTGTGTGCGCGCGCGCGCGCGCGATGTGTCCGTTGGGGGTGTGTACGCGCGTGTGCGCGCTTGCAGGGTGTGCGTGTGCGCGGGCGGCGTGCGTGGGCGTGCGGTGCGCGCGCAGGGCAGGGCAGGGCAGGGCAGGAGGTGGTGAGGAATGCGTCGGTGCAGCCTGGAGATGTGAATCTGCCACCTAGAGCTCCCCCGCCCCCAAACAGGTGTCTCAATCCTCGCCTTCAGCCCTTCTGAGACCCGAGAGATCCCTCTTGGGGTTCCGGGATGTTCAGGGATCCCCGGACTCACGTGAGCCGGGGGAGCCCAAAAGGGACAGTGTTCGCTGAGAAATGCGGCCGAGATCTTTCCCAGGCTCCCGCTTGCCCTTGAGACTGGATTTCAGGGGCTTGGGTATCTGCTTCCTCTCGGGTCTTGGCCTTGAAGAGGGCTTGCGTGGAGGTTGTTTTCATGTTTGGAAGCATAGAGCAGAAGTAGGAATCAGTTGAAAAATCACTTTTTAAGCCGGCCAGTTTGCTGGCTCCTTTCTAGTGATGGGAATTTTTTTTTCTGGGTGAGTGAAAACACACACACCTTTTCAGTTCTGAAATAACGACTCCCCCTTCCTCCAGTCTCTGATTTCCATAATTTCATACAAAACAGGGCTGTCAGTTATCTTCTATTAGAAAAGAGAAAAGCAGACTAATAGAAGAAAACTTGGGCCAAATGAAATTCCTCCTACTTAGGACGTTAACCAGCCCCATCCAGATTGTTCAACTCTCAAGGGAGAACACAAGGCAGGAAGAATTCAGAAAAAGGCTAAATGTTTCTCTCCATCATTGAGAATATGAACCCAATTGCCCGACTGTATTTTTGATAACATGACTTTCAGAGGATCCTAAAAATAAACTTTATAAATACTTTTAGTGTCCTCTTTTTGTCCTAATGTTTGCATCTAAGGATTTTCAATAATTTGGAAATACTAGTGGTATATATTTTTTGTTTCTTGGATTTAGGTGGACATTAGGTGGTTTAACACTCAGCGGCAATTCTTGTAAGACCTCCTGTTCTGGAGAAAGTCCCTAAGTAAAATTTGCACACACCTCTAAAGACCCTCACCTACCAGTCTCGTCATACTATTTGTCACTCCTTTTTATAAGATATTGTATAGACAGCTAAATTTTAGTAAAGAATATTAATAGTAAAATGTCAGTGTTTAACTAGATGAACTTTGGTTTTTGGAATAAAAGTTTAGCTTTTCTTTGAATTATTTATCAAGATGTTTGTCCATAGGCCTTCCTAAGAGAAGGACAAGGTAGGGGGTGGGCAACCACTAATTTATTTAAAGCATATGTAAATGTAAGATTAAAAAACTAGCCTTTTGGAAAACAGTAATAACTAAACCATGTCTATAAACACCCACCTTTGGGACTGTGAAAAAAGGAAACCTAATTACTCTCATAGAAAACAGCCTCAGTGAACAGTTAACTAAAATATTGTATGGCAGTCCCCCGAAAGCTCCTCCTCCCCTTCAGTATAAGACCCTTTGGTAATATACACATATTTATACATGATGTAAATATACATATGCACGAGGGTAGATGTTTATGTACATAACATAACAAAATATATACATACCCCAACTGAATACATTTGCATATAACATGCCCATGTGTAATATACCAAACTTCTATGATTAACAATACATTCTATCACAGATAGTCCTAAAATAAAAGAGTAAATCTTTTCCCTATTGAAAACAAATTTAAAATTTCTTTTGAAATCTGAATTGTGCCAGCCCTAGATGACACCATAAGAGTCAGTAGAAAACAATCCATGCACTATATTAATATTTTCAGCATGTCCCCTTTTAAAATACTGCAAACAACTTATTTTACATAAATAAAAAAGGCATCATACTTAAGAATTTAAATATAAACATTCTATCTAAATTCAGGTACTTTTCATCTTTTTTCCCTGGAAATAAAATACTATTGTCTTATGACAAAAATTAAATTCGGCACACAGTGAAAAAGAACATTTGTTTTATTTTTCATTCTGCTGTAAAGAAAACATTTTTAAAGTAGTTTAATTCTGTAGACCTTTCTATCATAAAAGACATTCACTAGTCTAGTGATAATTCGAAATGAGAAAGCAAGTTGGAGGCACATATTTATCCTTGAGATGATTTGTGTAATATGGGATGGCATGTTACTTATTTGCTTCTTTTTAGATATTGTTTTGAATTTTTGTATTTTCAAAGACTTTTTTTTAATTAAAATGAATACATTGGCAAGACTCCAAGGGCTCCTTCACATTGAGCAAATGTAAAGAAACATTATACATTAATGTTATGGTTGAAGAGTTATTTGTTCTCACTGATAAAAAGAATCAGAATGATAAAAGTTTTGAAATTTTCTTGAAGACCATGATAGAAGGAGCTCTCTCGTGTGAGCTTTTTTTACTGATATTACAAATTATTTTATCAGCTTTTCTATGTTTATGTAAATGTGTATTTCTTTACTGAAAATATATATATGGTGTTTATGATGGCATTTATTCCCACATGTAATTTATTGCTTGTTTATTTCAGAGTATTTCAAAGATTGATACCTCATCCGTGGTATCTAAATATTAGTGATGAACTTGTGAAAATAAAAATCAGTTTAGCCCAAGTGCTATTTTGAAGTTTGTTTTTTAATCTGTTAAAAATTTGAAGTTAAAATAATGGAAATGCCATAAATGAAAAAAAAAATTAAAAAGAATATTCTTGAAAAAAGTAAAAGAATTTTACTCTAGATGGGGTTTTAAGTCAACTGTAAGCATAAGTTAGGCTTTTATTTTAGCAAGATTTCTACATGATAGTGTGGTTTGGTAGGAAAAGACACATGCTATATAATGATCTAAAATTGAACAATGTGTATTCAAAAATTTGGATAAAGAGTCATTCACTCCAAAAGTGTAAAAGCATCTTTTCTGTCGATTTAATTAATGAAGTGAGTAAAGGACTGTTTTAGTAAGCTCAAGTTACACATGTAGAAAGATTTGTAAGAATAAATACTTTGGTGTTCTGTGACCGGAAAGCAGACAGAACTATAATATAGCAAATACAACTCCCCAGAAGGTAGGCATCTAAGATGCAATTTTTAAAAAATTTGTCAGTTACAGCAAAGAAGGAAAATAGCTTATTAACTCAGGGCAACTATAAAATGTTGACAGATATCAAGTTTCATAGCCAACCAGGCTCTTAGAGAACTGCTCGGATATTGGTGGAGACCAACTTATTCTGTGAAAGCAGTTTTCGGAGTGAATTATTTTCTTAATAGTCTCACATTTAAACTCGAGCTTCATGGACTAGCCATCTTCTTCCTCCCTCTCTCTCTGCCTTTCCTTTCCCTCTCCGCCACTTTGCTTTTTTTAAAGTCTGTGAGCAGTTGGGTGGGTCTGCTTTTGAGGTTCTCAGGGACCTCTGGGGCGGGGGGTTCAGGTACTCAGCCTCACTATTTAGGCACCATCAGTGACTCACATTGAGGTGAGGTGCATCTATGCTTTCTCGAAACCTTACTCTCTTTCCTCATCCAGCTGCTCTCATCTTTTAAAGAGAGAACTAGGCAGTGTCTACCAAAGGCAAACTAAGTGAGAGAATTTAACTAATTATTTGGAGAATTCAGGCATTGCTGCACACCCTTCTGCCTAGCTATTAAAAAAAAAAAAAAGAAAGAAGAGAGTGAAATTTGAACAGTCTAGACTGGCTATCTATAGTGATTAAATTTGTAAGCTAGCAACAGATTCTAGAAGGTCTTGCCTGATTCTTCATTGTACTGATTAGGGTGATAGAACACACACCTGAATGGACCTCAAGGTGAGATAGTTACTAGATAAACAAATGAAAAGAGAGGAGGGGCCTGACTTACCAGGTTTGGTGGAGTGCATTGATGGAAGTTATTAGATAATTGTGCACCTTTCTACTTAGCCCCATGAGAGGAGACACACACACGTATTATAAAATACATTAAATTAATGTTAAATAGCCCAACTGGGATTGCTGAAGTTATTTACATTTAGCAGTGGATTAAAATGTTAGCATTATACATTTAATGAATTAGAATCCTGTATGCTTGGACTTGGAAACATGTGCTGAACACATTTTCAAGGGTCTTGTAGGGAGGACAATTTTCTCAGTGTAATTTTAATTCAAAGGTGCAGTTTCTTTACCCTTATGTGAGGGACTAAAATATGGCAGGACAATATTAGGCCCATAGACTATTTTAAAGTAGTCTTTGGTAAAGTAGGATAAGGCTGAGCATGATTTGGGTTCAGCTTAAAGAACATTAGTAAATCTTAATGATAGGCAATGTTTAAAAAGATTTCTAGTGGCAAGTATTTTAAAAATAGCACCTAGAATTTGTATTCATAAACTTTGCTTTCTTTCTCAAAAGTTACTGGAAAATTATGGAACTACTTTTTTTTGCATTCATCTAATTAAACTACTAAAGTATTATTATTCTAACACATAAAGCTACTCCAAGAACAAATAATGTGTGCTAGGTGGAAAAAAAATATTGCTGATTTCGTATTTGCTATAATATCAGGATGAAGTGGCTAGCTGAAAACTAGGGGCAAGTAATACTTCATATTTATTTATAAAGTTGTTTTATTACACAAATTGAAATTGTTTATTAATGTTAATCCTAGAAAGAGTGTGATGACCTTTTTGAAATTTTTCATGGTTCCTATTTCTAGATGCGCACAAAGATAAGGAAATAGAGCATTAGTGTTTGCTTTCACAAAAATTAAGCATCTAGAAAAATTTAATGAATAAGTGAAGGAGATGTAGCAACTGGACAGTTAAACCCAAGGTGTACTTGTGCTGTTTCCAGTTACTAGTCATCCTACCCCTTTTTTCCCCCTTGAGCCTCCCAAAACTTACACAACATGGAATTGTTGCAGAATCACTAATTAGTCTTTACCCCAGACCCCTTACAATAAAATGATGCCATCCACCAAAGATTTATGGCAAAACAAGATAATAGACTTATTATTAGGAAGTTCTCCTGTCGTAGGAATTTACAAGATTTTTTTGGGAAATAATACCTCTAGGGATGGCTATTTTGCTTCGTTCTTTCCTCGTTTTAGAGCCAGAGCCTAATTCTCCACATTGGCCATTGATCACGGTGCAGGCTGCTGAGAGGTAGCCATGTAATTTCTTTATCTTTCACCTGCAAATTACACACATTATTTTGCAGCTCAAAATAAGCATTCCCAATGAGTTGCATTCACTAAATGTCTTTCACAGCATTAGTACAGAACTGAGGTACAAAAGAATATTAATCTAATACATTCCAAAATTCAAATACTTGTGATTAATAAGCATTATTATCTATAAATAAGGCCCTAATGATACTTTGGCAGTGTTGTAAACACAAGAATCAGAGGCAATTATTGTCATTATTGTTCGGCAAGTACTTCCCATGAATACCAAGCGAGTATCGCTGTCCAGCTACTTGGCAAGTAAGGTTCCCATAAAGAAACAGCTGTTGGCCAATCAGGACTGGCTACTATTTACTGCCCTTAACCCAAAATGCAGGGTTCTTAAAGAAAGGAAAAGAAAAAAACAAACAACAAAAAAAACCCCCAAAAAACCCCAAGACGTTCAAAGAGTTTTGACGCGGTTAAAAAATAAACACCTTTTCTAATAAATATAAAAGTGTCTTGAAAATAGTGCTATTGTGAAACTCTGACTTTGGTTAGTTGGATACATTAGCCACCATTATATTTGTCGGATGGAAAGGTCTCATTTGTGAGGTACTAGGCCCAGGGTGGTGGACTGCCCTGGAAGCAAAATCAGTGGACAGCAAAACACAAATGCAGCAACACAAATTCTCCTTTTTTTTTTTTTTAACCTTCCTCAGGCTGCACAGAGCTTACCCCTGTCTATTAAACAGAATCAACCCACCAGACCTAGCTCTCACGTGTGTGTGTGTGTGTGTGTGTGTATGTGTGTGTGGTGAGAGTGGGGGACCCCTTGTAGTATGAGTAAAGCAAGTTCCTCATGTTCATAGGAAACTGGGCCCAGTTTCCCAGATGCTCTCTGCCCTCTGGGTCTTAGCAGGCAATGCTGGACCAGCTTGGGCTGTGTGCACGAACTACTTCTAGCTTGCAGTCTCAGTAAATTCAGTAGCATTGGTTAGCAGCTATACTGGTTTTTCTGAGAGGGGCGAAAAGTTTTGTATAGATTTTCCTAAGGGATACATGCATTCAGCATCAAATATAGAGTTGTCTATTTTTAAATTTTCTTTTGCCAAGCCTTATGCTTTAAAGATGTGATAGGTACACAGTAGGGGTTGGGAAAGCATTGAGTTGGCTTCCCAGGGCGCTGGAGGAACCTAGGAGGGTCAGGGTGGCAGTGGGCAGGTGCTGCTGGGAAGGAGCCCTTGTTGGCTGTCCATTGGTGGGTGGACGTGGTCTTTGTGGAGCCCACTGAAGTGGGGTGAGATTTTAGAGTACAGACTCCCCCACACCCAACCTGACAGACCCCTTGCTGCCATCACTTCAAGGGTGATGGTGTTTTCCCCTCTTGTCCTCAGGGAACTGAGACAGCAGTAGGAATGCCATTGTTCTTCCCCGTTACTGGGCCATGGAGAGTGACCACCTCTGAGATGTCCCTCTGACTCCCTCTGAAAATATTCTTGCCACCTGTGGCCTGGACTTTGTTATGGAGGCAAGGTGCCCATGCTTGCAGAGCCACTGCTGGTGGGAGATGATGGATTCTAACCCAGGCCTTGGGCACCGTCTTCCCTCTTTTCCATTTTGAACTCCTCGGCATGGCCTGGAGGGTGGATGGTCCACCAGGATTCAGCAGCATGTGCTCAATCTTTGAGTTAGGGAAGATGAGAGGAAAGTAAAATCTTTTCTCATTTTTAAGCATAAAGACTCAAAAGAGAATTGCCATGACAACAACAGCAGCAGTAATAATAACAACCACATTTTACTATGGGCTTACCATGTACCAAGGTATTGAAACACGCATGTTGTGTGCATTGTCCTTGTTAAGCCTTTAAACACCCCATGAAGTGCATCGTGTATCTCAGTTTGACAGGTGAGCCAACTGAGGCTTCCAGGGGCTGAGTCACCTGCTGAATGTCCCCAGTGGTGGTACCCAGATCTGAACTTCAGTCCCCTGTCTTGGAGACAGTGTGCTTTTACCAGCGCTGCTTTACTGCTTTGCAAATTCTGGGACCCTGCTGCTTTCTCCCCTTTTTGAAGATTCCCAGCTGTCCCCCACCTTTAGGACCATCTCTGTGCTTGCAAAGCAGCCCTGTGACAATTGTGAATGCAGCGCCCCCAAGAGTCTCGCATCACGATCAGGATGCTGACGACTTCTGTGTGCACCAGTACCAGCCAGCCGTCTCCCAGCCTTCCATGGTCAGGAGAGCAGAATAAGGCTCCACAAGGCTCCGTGGATTAAGCAGAAATGAGTATTAGAATTTAGTTTGGATGCTCCATTTATATTGAGGTATATCAAGTTAAAGGGCCTCAGAAGGTGCATAAGTGTGTGTCTATAAACCTTGCGCTGAACAGACAAGAGTGGTGTGTCTGTTGCTCTGTATCCGGGCACCCAGGGGAGGAGGCTGACCTGCGGATGAGAAGCGCCGTCTCTAGGCGGCTCTGCTTCCAGGCTGATGGAGGAGCCGGTGGCTTGGCTCCGCTCCTCTCTGCTCCGCTCGCAAACACCCTCGTAGGGAGCGGGTGGATGCCTTGCAGCCACAGGCAGAGCCTCTGTCTTTACCCTTCTCACCGGTCCCAGCATTATTCAGAGACAATGGAGCTTTTCTAGGCAACCCAGGGATCAATCAGCGAGGCTGGACTGTGTGCCCCTCGGGGAGTGCCTTGAATCTGGGCCACGGAGCAGAATGTGCAAGCCTGATTCCCAGCGAGAGGGAAAAGATGGGGTTTCGTTTGGGGCCCGAGAGTCGGCTGTGGAGCCCTGAGAAACACCAGTGCTCCACGAGAGACCAAGACACCAACGCTGAAAAAACCTCCGTAATGATTTCATTCTAAATGAAATCTTCCTTGCTGCCACTGGTCCCCAAAGGGCGAAATGTTATTTGTAAAGGTCAAAGTGAAAAGGTTACTTGGCTTTTGGAAAATGACTTTCACCCAATAATTAATTAGTTATTAGTTAATTAATATGCTGCCTCATTCCAAGGAAGAATTAAAAGCAGTTTATAAAAATATGTGACAGAGGAAACTAATTTGGGGAAAATGAGCCAGGTGAAGTCAGCATACACTTGTGCACACCCTCAAATGCTCACTCTGCTTAGAGATGTGAGGAAGTCACATAAATGACAAGAGATAGGGTTTGCTTTCTCCCCAGCAAAGAGAGAGAAAAATAATTTAAAAAGAGTTTTACAATAAGGATCTATCTGTGTTAACTTTTATTTTTTTAAATTTATTTAAAAAAGCACTCTTTTCGAGATGGACAGTCAATTACATATGCCTTGAATGTATTTCTTTAACATCTTTGATATAATATTTAACCTCCAATAAATGTTCTGAAAAGAATTCACTATGGTATCTTTTGTTTTAAAAGTAAAAAAAAGCTAATCTTGAGTCCATTAGAATTTTATATTGGAGGAATAGTGTTATGATATTCTTTGACAATTTTTAATCCTAGCACTTGGCACTCATATCCTGTATTTACTTCCCATAAGATAATTTGACAGTTTGCGGCATATAGATCACGTCTGCTTCTTCCCAGTAAGTCACAGGAAATCAATAAGTGATATATGTTTTACTGTTCCTTCTATTTTTTGTTTAGGTAGTCGAGAGGCAGATTGTATAAAGAGTTCAGTAAGGTTCCATATATTTAAGAGTATAGAAATTCATGCATGAAGCCGCAAGTAGGTTAGTGATGTGGTTGCCGCATGTCACCCTTCTGGTCTCAGCTTCTCATCTATTAAATCAGGGGATGGGATTTAGTTGATCTCTGAGCTGCCTTCTAGTCATACATAAAATTCTGTGTTTTGAATTTTCTGTCATCTAGAGAATCCATTAATGTACGCATGATTTTTAAATATCTAGTTATATTTCAATTGGTGAAGAACTTGCATGGAAAGGAGATTACAGGGCATGCTATTATGCAGTGTAAATCAATAAAATGAGAATGTATCCATTGACAACATTTGTATTTTCACCTATTACAGAGCTGTGCCATCTCTTTGAATACAATACACTTTTATGCCCCATTAAAGCATGCCTGACATAGCTTTCAACTACTTGCAAATGCTGAGAAGTTGAAAAACATAACATTTACAAAAGATACATCTGGTGCATATTTATATAACTTGGAATAAGGAATCATTTAAATACTGCTGAGCCATCTCCATATTAGGAGAAACGATATTCCAGGTCCATATGTGAGATAGCTAGTAAAATACATGTAGGTTTAAATTTCTCTTAGGCATTTTTTTTTTTAACACACGCTAGAAGTATGGAAATATTGATTAGGGCTTAATTCAATTGGAATTTCTTTCCCCCTGAATTTTATAGATTGCATCATTAACTCTAGTTTCTGTTCTAGAAGAGATAAGTTTTGAAAGTAGTGTTTTCTACTTAGGAAACTTGCTTCCTTGGGTATGTTAGCTCTTAATTCAGGAACCACGGGCCCAGTAACATCCAGAGGTAAACTCCAGGGGCTCTGTGACCCTCCTGAGTTGATATGCAAACACTAGGAAGTGTAGCTAAGCAGATGACTTCCCCCCATAAGAGATCTAACTTATGTCTGTATCTCAAAGAGGCTAATGGTCCTGGTGGAGTGGAAAGACTTGAAATCATAAGAAATACTTGGGGTTACCCCTTGCTAGTCATTGAACCCACCTTCTGCAGGATTTATCTGTGAAGCAAAAGGATTGTAGTAGGTAACCTCAGATGCCCCGCCCAGCACCTGCATTCTCCAGCCAGAAACTTACCTCCATCTATCCATGCTTAAGCCACCAATGCCTCAGCATCTGTTCTACCCACTGCATCCATTTGTAGGTTGCTCTTGTGGAGTTTCTGCATGAGGCTAGGCTGAAGAGCAAGCAGGGCTGCATACATAGCAAGTTGAGGGGAAAAAAAAGCACACCTAAAAATTGTACAGTTCTTCTAGAATGCCATGTGGCACAGCATATGAAATATAACTTTTACCCTCCAGCTCACACACACACACTTTAATTAATGTTATGGGCTGTGCTTTAAACTGAGAGAAGTGAGAAAACCAAGGTTAAGGATGCTCTGTTCTTCAGTGTGTAGAAGGAAGAAAGAGACAGCTATGTAAATGAAGGCTTTCGCATCTCCTTGTCAATTTCTTATCTGTTGTCAGTTTGAATGATTTTTAAATCAGAAGAATGCTGAAGATCTGTTTTCCCATCAGTTTCTGAGCCCAAGGAATTTGGAACTGAAGTTCTGAGCCAGGAAACAGTCCTGTTTTGAATTCAGAGGCTCTATTGCTGAGCGCAGATGCCAGGCTAATGATAAATTCCAAGAGGTTCGGCTTGATATTTCAACCCCAAGGTCAGAGAGAATTCCTTCCTTGGAGTTGGGCAAATGAAGAAAGCCAAGGTGGCTGGGGCCTGTCCAGCGGTTACCCTGGGAGAGGAGCACCCCGCCAAGCTGCAGTGACATGGTCAGCCAGGCGAGATGGACCTTTTCTAAGTAGACTATTGTGGTAATGGACACTACTGGCCTCAGGAAATACAGTAACTCTCGATTTCTATATATTTCACATGATGTAGCTTTGACATCCACAAGACTTTCTAAAATTTTCTCTTTATAGTTAGTTATGGTAGTGTCATAGAGACCCACCCTCTGAAGCTGACATGATCTATTGTGCAAAAATTCTTAATTTGAGAGGTGTTTATTGGACAGATTCTCTCAGACTTATTTATCAATGAACCCTTAAGATGGACCATGCCAGGGTGCTCTAATTCTACACACATGCCGCAAGCCAGATTCCAACCTCAGAGGCTGGCACCCACTCTCCCTTTCTTTCCTCTCATTCCCCACATACTTTTCTATATTGCAGATTTATTAGAAACTCATTCAGTACAACAGAGGTGATAACTTTTTCTGAGTTCAAGCCCCCACGGAGACAGTTTTTCTGGGGGAGGGTCCTCTATGGAGATGTCTGTGGTCACGACCTTCATACCAATCCTGACAAATCGTATACATTATGACGTGTCCTGATGACACCAGGAAATCTGAGAACATAGGGATTTATTTATTATTAATTCATCTTTCTAACGGCTGACAGAACTTTTCATGACCAACTGAAATGATAAAAAAAGAGACATGATTAAGTATTGAAATATCACAGACCAAATTTCGATGAAGAAAGAAACAAAAATGTATTTTTTTTTCTAAAAGACGAGAACTGTAATGTTCCAAAGCCTTGTCCAAAGAAAAACTACGTTCTGCACTGAATGTTTCCTGAAGCAACTGAGTTATGAACCTGCCTCTTCCCGTTGTTCACCTTGATGGAAAGAAACGGTGGTTCATCCTGTGTTTCAGGCAACCCCAGGAAAGGGAAGGTCTGAGGCAATTTGGGTAATGATGCCATGCTCTCATCTTTGGAAGACAGTGGAGTAAAAGACGGCCAGCACTCAGTGGCATTCGTCTACATTAGAGGAGATCTGAGTGACCCAGTTTTGTACCCTGATCTCCATGTCTGGTTGCCTCTGATTCTCCCTCCTCACCCTCCTACTCATCCCTTGGCAAGAACAGCCACTTTGGGCTTTAAATGACATTTGAGCTTTCTACCTTGGAATATTTTCAGGGGAAACTCTCTGTGTATATGGATAAAGCAACCAAAATAAAATTGAAGGACATGCCGTGGGTGATTTAGGCGTAAACTATCACGCCTTCCATCAACAATGTATCTGTTTATTCATAGGCGTTAATACTATTCGACTTCCAAGAAGAACTGAAATAAATTATGTCCAGAGCTCTTTAGAAGAAATACTCTTACAGGTTGAAAGTATCGTTACCTCCACAGTGACTTCCTAGTTGCCCTCTGCAGGAGATCATAAAACATCCCAGGAAATGGAAGGTAATGGAGAATAAACAAATGAAAAAACATCTCTGCCACTCCTGCCAGGCACCTTATCCAGACTTTCCTAAGTCCTTTCCCTAAAGCTTGGATGGTTCCTCCATACTTAAGTACATACCTTATTCTGATTTGGAAACCTCATTTGTCCATCACGGTAATTTGGGGGCTGGATAGTTCGATTCAGAACCGGGGATAGAATTCCACCTGAGAGAAGTTCTGCATTTGCACAGGTGAGAATTGAGACTCCCTGCTTGATCTCTAGTCTGGGGTCTGTGCCTAGTGAACGTTTTCTTCTGTCTCTTGAACTTCTGTATTTATTTATTTATTTATGTGAATTCCAGAGCAGTTTTGCTGAGTAAATATGAAACAGGCTTTGGGATGGAGAGAAAAATCAGCTGTTCAGCTCCCTGTCTGCTCTCCAGTGAAGGCCCTGAGACTGGAAATCTCTATGATTCTTCTCCAGGTGTGATTTAGAAATCAGGACCATGACTTTACAAAAATGGCTGGGACAGTTTCCTAAACTATATATTTACCTTCTGAGATGGAAAGCATTATCATTTTAAATACAGAAACATTTCCTTATTGACTAGTCATTTTAAGAATACTATACAAGTTCTCAAATTTCCATTTTTCCTCATATTATCAACTAGAAGGTTTTTTATTTTCTGAGGAGAAAGATGATTAAAAGAGAAAAGGAAATGTGCTTTTTAAAAGTATGAGTCTCCATAGGAAAAGGCATGGGCTACTAAATTATGTTGATCAAGTGGCCTGCCTTATAAAATTACTCCTTCAACTATGGGATTTTACGGGTATTTGCTGTGCCATACTGAGGGTTCCTCTTGTAGATCCAGAATTTAAGAAAAACCATTTTGCTAATGATCTGCTGTGAGGGAGCAGTGCAAATTAATTACTATTGAGGAAAGTACATCATGTGTCTATATTCTTAAACAGCTGGCCTGTTTAGACCAAAATGAGTGATAATTCATCTATAAATTTCAGTTAAGTTGGTGAACCAGTTAACTCAGTAAACAAATTAAGTAGAGCTAAATTAAAAAAATAAATTGGATGGTTCAAGGAGATCAAAATCAAAGAATGCTCTAAAGGAGTCTGGACGTGTTTTTCCAAGTGAGGAATTTCTTGTGATGCCATTTGCAAAGAAGTGAAGATAGAGCTTGCAAACATTTTGTTTTTTTTTTTCTTTTGGTCAATTATTTGAGATGAATGTGTACATCTTGGGGTACATAAAGTAGGAAAGTAACTGGAGAAAAGGCTTAGCTAGAAATCTGGAGGTTTGCAACCAAGATATTGTTTAGAAAGCTGCATATGTTTCGAATATTAGAAGGCTCCCCTCTCTCGTCTTTCAGTTATGCTGTTTAAGGTAGCTCATGGTTTTTATCAGTTTTCTTAACCTGAGTCAGATGAATTGGCCTCTGCTGGTGTTTCTGGTGCCTTGGATGCCTTTCCAACTCGTTTTCTAAGGAGACAGTGTGTATATACTTTTTTTTGCAGAAATAATTTTGGCCATTTCAAATCTCTCAGTTTTAGTTGTGTTTTTTTTTTTTCCTTCCATTTTGTTGTGCATTTTCTTCCCTTTGGTCCTTACCCCCTTTTAATATTTCCTGGGCTTCCCTGATGGCTCAGATGGTAAAGAATTCCCCTGCCAATGCAAGAGACCTGGGTTCGATCCCTGGGTCGGGAAGATCCCCTGGAGGAGGGAACGACTATACACTCCAGTACACTTGCCTGGAAAATCCCATGGATAGAGGAGCTTGGTGGGTTACAGTCCATGGGGTGATAAAGAGCTGGACACGACTGAGCGACTAACACTTTCATTTTGCTTTCACTTTCCTTTAATACTTAAAACCAAACCTCTCATGCCCACATTTGCTCTTCTTTGCTTTGCTCCAAGGTTCCTTTCTTTCCCAGTGATATTGCTGTATTTCTTTCCTGCCCCACCACCAAGTTTCCCTCTCAAAGTCCTTCATGCGTCTATTGACCCCCTTTATCCCTGCATCTTTATCTCTTCCTGTTCTCTCTGCTTTTATGAACATGGTCTGTTGTCTTCCACCAGAGTTTTCCCAAGCTATCGGACATTTCAAACCTGTCTATGTTGACAGGCAACTAATTTTCATACGATTTTCTTTTGGACTTGCCCCCTCATTTTTTCTTTTCTGAAGTTGCTCAATCCTGTCCTCTTCTCATGGGCACAGACCCTGTCTATTCTTCCTCACTTGCCTTCTTGGGTTCTTTGTCTGGTGGGCTTTGGGTCCATCCAAGAGACTCTAGGTGGAGAGTTCTGATAAGCCCACTTTGCAGGGGCAGTTTAGGACGGTCTCTTGTCAGCTAAATAGATAGCACATCCATACCTATCCTTTTGAAACAGGCTTGGCTGGTCCCAGGAGGACCCCCAGGTGGAATGTTGCTCTACGTATTCACTGAATCAAGGGAGAGAAAGGCAGGCTCTGATTGGGGCCCTACCCTTGCCACTGTTGGCTTCACCCTGGGGAAACACTGGATTCTCTGCACCTCTCTGCATTCTTGGAGATTCTAACACCCAGCTCCTAGAGTTTTTGCATGAGCTGTGCACTGGGATGTTTCCAGTGAATGTGAGTTTCCTCTGCACTTAGAGACTGCAGAAGACTTAGAGCTATGTCAGACACAGCAGAGCCGGGAGGTGTGATGGGAGAAATAATGCCGTAAATGTAGCGCTTCTAGTGTTTCAAAGAGTAGTCAGATCGTCCATCTTGCTTCATCTTTACAATGATCCTGGGGGCTGCTGAGGACTCTGGGCCCCTCAACAGTGACCCACTTGGGCCCACTGCTCCCATACAATTCACTTGGGAGAAAAGAAATGCCCACTGAAAAGCCATGTGGATATTATGAAGGTAATGGGGACGAAGAGGTCCTCCCGAGTGTAGAAAATTGGAGCCATTCAGCCCGTTAGAAGAGAGGAGTTTTATGTTTCAATCCCAAGTTCAGAGAAAAGAAAACCTTTCCTTTTCTTTCCTCTTTGCTGTTATTGGCAAGACTCTGTGAGACGGCGACTCACATAGAAGACACACACTGGGCCAAATTTTCAAAGAGCCTCTATGCTTTGCATGTGTTAGATTTTTCATGCAGAGCTGAAGCTCTGGGTGGTGGGGAAGTCTGAAGGGTGGAGGGGAGGGTGGGCACAGATGGCTTTTCACATTTGCCACCTCACTTTGAATGTGGAAATGTACTAATTTTGTGAGACTTGGTTTTCTTAAAAGTAGAGTTCCTTAAAGGAGGCTTATATCTTGAGCAGTGCCGTCTTTAAATGAACAGTTCTGCAGATGAGAAGGAATCTGTCTGCTGGACAGTGGTGAGAAGGTGCTGTATTGTTGGAAATAAAACTCAGCCAAAGAGATGCCAAATTACCTCGCCGTCCGAGTGGGTTATGGTGACTTCCAATTGCTTACAGGTCATGTCAAACCCTTTTCCTGAGCACTTTTTTGTCTCAAATAGACCTTCCCTAGGGAACGATTAAATGTCTCAGAGTTAGCGATTCGATCACAGAGTCTTTTTGAGGATTTGGTTCATTCTCAGAAAGATGTAGATTCTTTCTTTCCCATGTGACCACCACTGACTTTCAACTCTCTTGTTTCAGCTCTTTGCCAGTTGTATCTGTTTGGGTAGAGAAGATTATGCTGTGAAAATAGAAAATAACCATCAAAATCTCAGTGACTTACAATAACAATTTTGCTCCTTGATCCCATTTCTTGTCCATCATCGGTTGCAAGAATGTCCTTCAGTCGTAGACATTTATGGATGCAGGATGGTGGGGTCTCTGCTGTACCTGGTCCCACACTCACCACAGCAGGAGGTAATGGAACCTGGGGAAGCTTGCCCTGACTTCTATAGCTTCTGTCCTGAAGTGACACTTGTCACTCCTCACATCTCATCGGTCAAAAAGTCACGTGATCACACCTGACTTCACAGTAGTCTGGTCCATTCCATCCTACTCTGAGCCGAGAAGGTGGGAGAAGAGAAATGCAAATAAACTGCCTATGAGGATCTCATCCTCAGTTACACAAAACCATCCAGGACAAGGATTTCTCTCTATTTATGATAACAGGCACTTACAGGGCACATTTTTCTGTCCTAGACATTTTCAACCCTGAATATTCATTGGAAGGACTGATGTTGAAGCTGAAACTACAATATTTTGGTCACCTGCTGCAAAGAGCCAACTCATTGGAAAAGATCCTGGTGCTCAGAAAGATTGAGGGCAGGAGGAGAAAGGGGTGACAAAGGATGAGATAGTTGGATGGCATCACTGACTCAATGGACATGAGTTTGAACAAACTCTGGGAGATAGTGAAGGACAGGGAAGCCTGTCGTGCTGGCAGTCCATGGTTGCCAAAGAGTCTGACATGACTGAGTGACTGAAAAATAACAAGACATTTTTGAACCTTACTAAAAAAGTGTCTCATGTCCTTGCAAGAGTCTCCAGGAAGACTATTTAGCCTCCTTGGATGCCTATAATACTCTGAAATGCCTTCAGTGACCATGATCAGAATGAAAATAATAATGCCCCTCCCTTGGACTGCAAGGAGATCCAACCAGTCCATTCTGAAGGCGATCAGCCCTGGGATTTCTTTGGAAGGAATGATGCTGAAGCTGAAACTCCAGTACTTTGGCCACCTCATGAGAAGAGTTGACTCATTGGAAAAGACTCTGATGCTGGGAGGGATTGGGGGCAGGAGGAGAAGGGGACAACAGAGGATGTGATGGCGGGATGGCATCACTGACTCGATGGACATGAGTCTGACTGAACTCTGGGAGTTGGTGATGGACAGGGAGGCCTGGCGTGCTGCGATTCATGGGGTCGCAAAGAGTCGGACATGACTGAGCAACTGAACTGAACTGAACTGAATAATGAAGAATAAAAACTCATTGGCAGAGAGAAACACCAATCTTAAACAGTTGCTTCACCTCCACTTCTTTTCTTTCTCTTGAAAGTGCTTTTCAAGTTTTAATCGAAGAACATCTTTGTGAACAGATTAACCAAATATTGACCCCAAAAAGGAAGCTAAGACTCAAGAGAAGATCGGTAGAGACCTTTCAAGCCTCTAATATGTGAGTTCAAGTGTTTAATTCACTTTTTGTGGGAAATGAGTAATCACCAACACCATCTTCACCACCACCATCATCATCACCCTCACCACCACCTCCATCACCCCCAGCATCATCATCACCCCTCCACCTCCATCACCACCAGCATCATCATTGCCCCTCCACCTCCATCTCCACCATCATCATCACCCCTCCACTTCCATCACCACCACTGTCATCATCGTCCCTTCACCTGCATCACCACCACTATCATCATTGCCTCTCCACCTCCATCACCACCACCATCACCCCTCCACCTCCATCACCACCATCATCACCCCTCCACCTCCACCACCACCATCATCAC